>NC_041401.2:124942946-125097946 GCF_900747795.2 Erpetoichthys calabaricus
TAAAATTTTGTTCTAGCTTTTTCATCTTTCAGCCAAAAATATGGCTGATTCCTTTATTAACCTTATTTTGGGTTTTGTGATAGTCTGTTCAAGACCTTTCTCTTGGCTGTGCCTTTTTATGTTACTCTTTTGTAGCATCCTTATTTCTTTTACTAATTTTTGTGAATAATTTGTAATTTTGCTTGTATCCAAACTGGACAGTCACTACAATTGGCCTATGGCCCCCAAGTGTTAAGTCTGGTTGGCATATTGCATGACCACTAGTCAGTGGGGATGTCATATGTAACTACTGCAGTTGTTGGATTGTGTTGCTTTGAGAATATTAGTGTGCACAACTAGCAATTACGTGACTCCAGGTAGACATTGGAACAGAGTTTTGCAATTCTGAAGTATTACGAGCTTGGCATATTCTGACAGCCAATAATGTGCTACCTGACAGCGCTAGTGCCTGTGCAAAGGCTTTCCAGGTATCAGTTCAGCCAAATTCTCATCCCTTGTATTTTTGTTTTTCAATTCTATCATGGTACAATAAACACGAGACCTCAGACAGACAATCATCTGTTCTAGATGCTTTGTACTTTGGAGTGAGCACTCAGTGGCTCTCGGCTCTCTCACACACACTCAAACCCACCTCTGCAACTTAAGTCAAAATGGTTGATTTTTGTTAGGGTGAGTCACATACTGGCTTGACTGAGCCTCTGGGGATGTGAAACTACAAGACTGGTGGTCATGAGAATGAGCTATGACTGCCCCCAGAGTCCCTATGATTATGTAAATTAAGTCTGCAACTGAAATCCCAGGAAATGTCCTGTATTGTGACAAAGGCTTGAACAGTGTTTAGATCACTTGAGAGAAACAAAATCCCCCTTAATGATGCAGCTCTTTCTTACTGTATTGCCTTTGGTCCTCATCTCACCGAGTTGGTCTTTGGATTTGGGGCGGTTGGAAATTGTTTACTTTGGGTTTCTTAGTCCAGACTTTTTACATGCTTAATATTGTTAAAGATTTGCTCCTCTCTTTTCTCTCAGGTGAATTCTGTTTTGTTAAGTTCGATTTGATTGTATGTAATATTATCATCTTTGTTGCATAAGTTATACTTGATCATTTGGAATGTTACTTTCTTCAAAAAAAAAAAATAATAAAAGATTACTGCTTTTGCTTTCCATGGCTTTGTGATTTATCTCTCATAATTCTTAGGGATTATAAATTAATAAAGTGCCAGGTAAAAAATTCCTCACCTGACTTTACATTCAGTCTTTGATCTATGCTTTTGGGACTCTGATTTTGGCTTGCTAAATTACGTTTTTTGTTTTAGTTCTCCTTGTTACTCCTGACCTTTTAAGTTCTTCTGTTAGTTCTGTTTCTTAACTTTCCTGTTGCTTCATTATTTTCTTATTTCTAATTTATTATTTTGCTGCCCTTGTCTACTGGTGGCTATTATTTTTGAAATAGAGATTTATGGCATAGCCCTTCCCTATTGTGCTAAATTCACCACACCTGTAAGACTGTCCAGGTTGGCTCCATGCACCCTGGCACCACTTGAACCCAGGAACAATAACCTAACCGGGATGAGCTGGGCAAATGAGGACATATAGTACTGCAGAAGGTTGTGCAAAGTGTTGGTCTTTTTATTTTCAACAAAACAGTCATGTGTTCAAAAATCCAAAGTGCAAACGCGTTCTTCCATGAATAAAAAACTATTTCATAAAATCCCAGTGGATTTTAAAAAGGCAATAAATAAACCATAAATAATCCATTAAGAGAGGCTTACAATCACAGTAGGAAAAAAAACTGACATCTCTTTTGCTTACTCCAGATGGGCTTCTGTAACCATTGGAGACATCCTTCCAACAGGTGCAGCCAACCTTTAAAGTCCCGGCTTGTGTCCCTATTGCCATCACAGTCTTCCTCACTGCTCCGACTACCATTGTGACTCTTTGGCTTTATGCAGAAGCCCTCCTGAACAACGGATCATACCAGCTACCTGAAAATACTCAGCTGAAGTGATCATTTTCAGCCACTTTGAGCATCAGCTGTACACTCCTCCTCTGCCACACACTGGCTCCGCACAATCCAACTATCTCCATCATTCTCCTTTCGATTTTTTTATTTTTTGCTTTAACCTCCATCTCTTTGTCTTTTTCACCTTATTGTTTCTTGAACTTTCTCCTTCTCTAACACAGGCTCCCTTTTTAAACTGCTCTTGGACGTAGGTGCTGCAATCACCTACTCTGATGTGTGAATGAAACACTTGACTGATCTGCCTACCTTTGCACATAAATGGGTGATCGGCCAAGCACTCTGATCAACCTTTTAGCAGTGTGTGCATGTTCCCACATGCACCTGCGTCTCCTCCAGGTCATTCATTTATTTAAAAACCCACATCGCCATGGACCTCTCCCACCACAATCTGCTGCTGCTTCTGTTATATGGTCAAAACCAGGCCTCCATATGTACATACCACTCGTGTTTCATTTCACACCGATTCTTATCTTTTGGCATCCCTCATCTGTCACTTCCTTCCTTTGACATAAGTCTTCTTTATTTTGTTCGTTGACCTTAACATTTGGATTTATTCCAATATTATTATATTTTCTTTTGGTTGTGCCTGGCTATTTCAGCTACAGTTTATTACAGTTTTTCTTCTGCTGAGTACTCATACATATTTTCATTGTCTTTCTCCTCCTCTTCCTCCTCATCTCTCACACTAATCAGCTCTGGTTTAGCTTCATTGAAAAAGGATTTGGGACAGTCTTTTAAAGTTATTCTCCATCCCCCACACAAACAAGTTATCTTTTCCTCACATTTGTTAACTCCATGTCCTAGATTTCTTCGTCTGCTACTCATCACTTCACTACATGTGCTTACCACATGACCTTCTGCACCACATTTCTGGCCCATGTTTGGTTGGCATTTTTAAACACCACTCCTGTCCACGCCACTTATCTGTATAGTTGGGGGATGGTATATATACCTGCAGTCTTCTGCCTGTAATTCTATACATCCTGGTCCCTGTTCCTTCATTATCTTTTTGATGCTTGACATACAGTACTTTCCAGTACATCTGGCACCAAGGCATAATATCATATTTTACAGCATGTTCTGAATATATTCAAATATTGCCATACCTCTCTGCAATGGTGTTTGAGGGAAGGATCCTAATCTACTATACAATAAATCAGTCCTTCAGAGCAATCTTATTGGTCAGTTTGGCTTTGGTGATGCCAAGAAAGAGGAAGTGCAAGTGTGAGACACACAGAGAAAAGTAAAGGTGCATGCTGAGAGAGTCACTTTCAAAAGAAAGTATAAAGCCAAATAGAAGGCGAGAAAGATGCCCTGAAAATAATGACACAGTCTGAGAAACAGGCTTTATGGGAAGAGAGGTTCAGATACAAGAAGATACTGAGGAAAGGTACTGAAGGTACACGTAGGCCAAGAGATAGCAAATAAGATACAAGAAGATACTGAGGAAAGGTACTGAAGGTACACGTAGGCCAAGAGATAGCAAATATTTTAAAATTATTGTATTACCTGTTGTGGCACCCGGCCAGGATGCCCAGGAAGACAGGAGGAGGGTTCATTCCTCCTCCAGACCGTGTGGGGACATTCTCCCTGGTTGTGTTGGGGGCCATGGGTACAGGGCTTGGAAGCCCAACCCTGTAGGGGCCCGTGGCCACCGCCAGGGGACGTCCCTGTGCCTGATGGACCCTGGACCCCAGCACTTCCGCCACACCAGGAAGTGCTGGGGGGAAGAAGAGAGGGAACACCCGCAGTGCATCCGGGGAGACAGCCGGCAGTTCCGCCACACTGGGGCGTGTCGGGTGGAAGATTGCCGGTGCACACCTGGCGCACATCCGGGTTTGAATAAAAGGGGCCGCCTCCCTTCATTCGAGGCAAGAGTCGGGTGGAAGTGGACAAAGCTTGGTGAAGAAGAGTGGAGGCGGACCAGAGACTGTGAGAAGGCATTGTGTTGTGGCCAAGGACTTGAGGGGTGATTGGTGCTGTGGCACTGGGTTTGTGCTCACTGAGAAATGTATATAGTGTATAATAAACGTGTGTGTGGTGAAACCAACATGTCTACCTGTCTGTGTCCGGGTTGTTCCCCACACTGTCTTCGACAGGTACTGTGGCTAGTTACTTTTAATTCCGGAATTTTTACAATTGTTCTTTACAATTTCCCCTTGGGATTAATAAAGTATCTATCTATCTATCTATCTATCTATCTATCTATCTATCTATCTATCTATCTATCTATCTATCTATCTATCTATCTATCTATCTATCACGATCATCAGAAATTTAAGCATATTTCATAAATGGGAGAAAGGTAGCCAGAACTTTATAATCTTCACTGTCAAAATTTTCATATAGGGGGAAACTCCATCATCCTCTACAAAACCTGTTCGCTAGAGATAACGTGATTGTTTTGTTATTTAATTCCTGTGATTTCTTTTCCATTATCTCAAGTCTTCTGTTACCTTTTCTTGTGTCATACTCATGGCTTCATTCTTACCTTGTGCTCTTCTGTAAGCCACAAAATGACCCTTGTGCTGTATCTCCTATTTCCCCTGTTTGAAATAAATCGATTCCACAGTTTTGCTACAAGTAAAACTGACACACACCTTGGCACCAGGGCACATTGTACCCAACCAGAAGCCATGGGCATTCCCTAGTCCTGACCAAACTCTCAATGGCCTTCCAACTTACACTCTATTGTAAGATAGCCAGGAAGTAAAGAGATACAATCTCTTTAGGAAAGTAACTCTGTCATTATCCCCTCCCCTTCATGTAGATGTGTAACTTGAAAAAGAAATATATACTTTTTTAAGTTGATTGATTGAAAAGTGCCCACGCTTTTAAAAGTGATGTATGAGAGGCTTATTTTTTACTTTTTAGTACACTTTTTAACTTAATATAAGTGTGGTTTTTAAAAAGTATTTTTTATATATATATTCAACTTTTTAGTCTTGGGTTTGTTTTAGTATAATTTTGTAATCAATATTTTAACACTTTAATAATTCTATCCTTTACTAGCGCCATCTATTGGTGAAAGCTTTAACTATTCTTCATATGAAAATTTCATTTCTTAATTAACATAGATTAATCGATCAATTAGTGAAGCTGATTATTGATTCATGTATTGTCATCGGAAATGAGTACTGGTAAGTGTGCAAAATTTCAAGTCATTTGGACAATAGGAAGTGGGTTAAATATCGATTACAAGATTTGTACCAGACAACAAACAGGTGGTTAAAAAAAAAAAAAAAAAGGCGTAGTAATAATAAAATAATAATAATAACAAAACGGTAGTCATAATGGCTAAATTATTTTGTGATCTGGGCTATGTGTGTGTATATAAAATATTTAATACTAGCCAACCCACGACGTATAATTATTTATTGATGTGTGAACACTTCCTGAAAGACAGTTGTTTGAGGATACGACAGTAAGTGAATGAAAAGATGGCCCTGTCTTGTGTCTTGCCTGCCATGGTCGGCTGCCTTAGTGAATTATATACATAGATAGAAGATTATACCATAGAATGCACAGCGTAATAGTAAACTAAATGTAAAAACATTGAATAACACTGAGAAAACCTTGAACAACAGAGAAAACCTAACACTGCAAGAGTTCGTGCTATAGCGCTACGAACCGCTCGCTAAAAACACTTTTTTAATGAATTTTAAGCACAGGGAAAAAATGAACATTTGAAAAATCCGTAATTTAATAAACCACCAAGAAAAGTAACATTGCAACAATGCACACTATGAACCGATCGCTGTAAACAGAAGTGAAAACAAAATCAAGCCCGGTGCATTCTTTAACTGCCTTCTCTGCCTTATGCGTCCAGCCTCCTCTCTCTCTCTCTCACGCGCCTGTGTGTGTGTGTCTCTCTCGCGCGCCTCTGTGTGTGTCTCTCTCGCGCGCCTCTGTGTGTGTCTCTCGCACGCCTGTGTGTGTGTGTCTCTCTCGCGCGCCTCTGTGTGTGTCTCTCTCGCACGCCTCTGTGTGTGTCTCTCTCGCACGCCTGTGTGTGTGTCTCTCTCGCGCGCCTGTGTGTGTGTCTCTCTCGCGTGCCTGTGTGTGTGTGTGTCTCTCTCTCACGCCCGTGTGTGTGTCTCTCTCTCTCGCACACCTGTGTGTGTGTGTGTGTGTCTCCCTCTCTCTTGCACGTCTGTGTGTGTGTCTCTCTCGCGTGCCTGTGTGTGTGTGTCTCTCTCGCGTGCCTGTGTGTGTGTGTGTCTCTCTCGCTCGCCTGTGTGTGTGTCTCTCTCTCTCTCGCACTTGTGTGTGTGTGTCTCTCTCGCACGCCTGTGTGCGTGTGTGTGTCTCTCTCTCTCGCACGCCTGTGTGCGTGTGTGTGTCTCTCTCTCTCGCACGCCTGTGTGTGTGTGTCTCTCTCGTGTGCCTGTGTGTGTGTGTGTCTCTCTCGCTCGCCTGTGTGTGTGTCTCTCTCTCTCTCGCACCTGTGTGTGTGTGTCTCTCTCGCACGCCTGTGTGCGTGTGTGTGTCTCTCTCTCTCGCGCGCCTGTGTGTGTGTCTCGCGCGTCTGTCTGTGTGTGTGTCTGTCTCTCTCGCGCACCTGTGTGTGTGTCTCGCGCGTCTGTCTGTGTGTGTGTCTGTCTCTCTCGCGCACCTGTGTGTGTCTCTCTCTTGCGCCTGTGTGTGTGTGTGTCTCTCTCTCTCGCACGCCTGTGTGTGTGTGTCTCTCTCTCGCATGCCTGTGTGTGTGTGTGTCTCTCTCTCTCTCGTGCGCCTGTGTGTGTCTCTCGCGCCTGTCTGTGTGTGCGTCTCTCTCGCGCGCCTGTGTGTGTCACTCTCTCTCTCTCTGGCTTGCTCACTGCACAGGGAGAGACTGAACATGTGCGGAAATCATCGGCGCGCATGGCTGCTTAGTGAATTGTTGGCGGGCGTGGCTCTGTCTTGCATCTTGCCTGCCATGGTCGGCTGCCTTAGTGAATTATATATATATATAGATGGGGCAAAGTGACAATATTTTTCCTATTATGTGAGGAACTCTTAAGTTACTGTTATTTTTAAAAATATTACAGTCATAGCTAATTATTTCATGATTTTGCCTATAAATGTAGAGTTAGACCCAGAGGGTAATGACTTTGGATTATTTTCAAGAAATTCATTCATGGTTTATTGTGTATGCAGCACTTGCTTTTGTTATCTGAATTGTGTCAGTATAACTCTCAAAGGGGCTAATTTGAATCTTAAAAAAAACATTGCTTCTTCTATTTAAGCAGATATGTTTTATATATATATATATGTTTTATATAATATATATATATATATATATATATATATATATATATTGGTCTGAAACCATATTTCAGTTCATTCTTAGTATTTTGGCATTGCTGAATACATGTGAGCATTTCCTTCTTTTCTGATATTGCAAATGATAAGTGTAGGTGTTTAGCTTTCTAGGCTGAGGTATGTTAACCAACATTTTATATTTTCTAAACTTTTTAAGGACTTTAAAGCTCAGCTATAAATGATTATTTCGTGTGATATTGCCTAACTGGCAATGGGTTAAAGAGCATGATGCGAGGTACAATGACAGAAGAAAGGGGAAGAGCACCATCTTGAACCATATATTATGTAAACCACAGGAGGAACCAGTGTGGTTAAACAGATACCCTGTTTGGTAGATCCCATTTAATAGCTAGGACTTTGGTGCTAGTGGTGTTTGCAGCAGCCACATGTACAAAAAAGATGTCCATTTTTTGAACAATAATGTTGCAAAGGCAGGAGAGAGTAGGATATGTGGTATAAAAAATAATTGAAAAAGAAATGACATTAGATGGAATAGCAGTGTTAAAGCCAATTTTTAGTGTAATAGTGACAGTAAAAGTAACACATGTTAAATTGTTACTCGAAAAGCTGTGGGCATTTTTTGGGTCAAATTTGATCCATTTGGGGGCATTTTTGCCCTTTGCTTCCAAATAATTCCCAGGCTAATTTGAGATAAGGTGTTAAACTCACTAAGCATGGTGCTGGAGACTGGCAACATGCAGCATACTAAGCAGCACATGCAACTAAGACTTTCACTATACTGTGCTCACATTATCCTATGTACCTATATGTAAAGAGAGGCTCAAAAGGGAATTACCTAAAGGCACCAGATTACAAGAGATGCAAGGAGGTACCGGTAGAATGTCAGCTTTATTTCCACAGGCTGCTAGGCTGAAGCAGGCAGCTCCACAAGTGTTTACTGGATTCATGAAACAGAAAGCAAAGGGCACACATACAGTAGCTATTCTGATAAGTGGTCATTTAAATGGTACCACATGGCTCAGATGGGACGCAGAACTTCAGCCAACCAGAGTATACTTATCCAAGCCAAAAACCTTGAATGTGACTTTGGGAATTCTTGCAAGCTTCACTCTCTAGAGTAAGTTTGAAACAGCTGCATATGACCAGTGTGTATTTGGTCTCGTCTTTAGTCTGCAAGTAACTTGGGGAATTGGTGAGTCATAGAAGAACAAGAAATGAGTGGAAGTGTTGAGTTGATCAGTTTTAGAAGGACAAGTCAGTAAGTCACCCTACTAGCCTGTAAGACAGAAACTCTTTTGTATAGATAGTCCCAGTGGACATCTTTGATTGTCTTATTATTTTTTTTTTTTTAATGTTTTGTGTCATTTTCCTTTTGATACCAAAATTATTTTTGCAAATTAGTTATCTTTGAGCTACTTTTATTCTGAGGTAACATTGTAAAAATTATGTATAATAATAAAAGTATTACAGTTGTGACCAATGGGGGAGTTGCACCTTTCCACATTTCCACATTCTTATAATAATATTATTCTCCCTCTTTTCATCTCCAGTCTTCCCAGTCACATGTTGTCCATTCTCCTCTCCTAACTCCGACTCCCTGGGTGAAGTGAAGGTCTTCCTTTTTAGCTCCAACCCAGAAGTACTTCTGGTGCCAAACATTTGTTTCTGGAAAGCACTTCTGGGTCAGATAGAACATGAGCCTTCAGTTCCCAACAGCTCTCCCTGGTGACCCCTTATGGAATCCAACAAGGCAGACTTATGAGACAACAACTCCCATGCTGCCTTGTGGGCATCCATACATGGGTTTGTCATAAGGGATGCTGCCATCAAGTGGACGGGGGAACGACCTGCATTTGGGAGGCAGTCTCCCATTGCCCCATAGAGTTAGGTCCATTTTCAACCAAATGCTGAAAATGATCATTTTATTTATGATTATGTTAATTTGTTTATATATCTTTGAGCCCCTGGAAACAAGGGGGTTAGGCTCATATGATATTTTTGGTAAACCCCTTAAATTATAGGTGAAAGTCCATACTTCAGTCCAATAATAATTGCTTTATTTCATGTCCATTATGGTGGTGTACAGAGCCAAATGAAAATTGTGTTACTGCCCAAATACTTGTGGACCTAACTGCATATGTGGTCTCCTGACCGAGAAAGACTGTTTATCCTGGTCAGGATGCTCCTTCTATTTTGTCCTCCCTGCAGAGTAGCATCCCAGCTTGGTATGTGATTCCTAACCATGGCTACTGGGATGCCAGTCCTGTTGCGCTTTCCTTCTGTACCATTCATTACGTTGCCCTCCTAGCTAGGTAAGGGTAGGGAGTTCATCCCAGTTGGGATGCCGGACCATCCATTACACAGTATATATTATGTAACAGTTGACAAGGTTAGGGATCAATAGGCTATACATTTTCAAGTTTTTACGTGTTGCAATATAGATTTACATTCAATTTGGAACACTAATACCTATTCATACTTCTATATCTATCATAAATTCAAAATTGAAATTTATTGCCAGGATTGCACGAGTAATGTTTTTTTTTGTCTTTTTACTTTTAATATGTACTTTTTCTTTTCATGATGACAGTGTCACATTGCTGCAATTTTAGAATGTCTGGTTGTTATGATGGCGGTATGGTAGAGCAGCGATAGTGCTGCTGTCTCACAATAAGGGGACTGGGGTGCTATTGAGTCTTACATATTCTCCAGCGTCCTCCAGGTGCTCTGGTTTCCTCTTATGGTCCAAGACATGCAGCTTATGTAAACAGGTCCTAATGTGAGACTGTGTGTGTTCACCCTGTGATGGACTGGCGCTCCGACCAGGTGTGGCTCCTGCCTTGTGCCTAATGATTGCTTGGATATTCTGCAGTTGCCCTGCAAACCTGCATTGGTTAAGTGGATTAATAAAAAAGATGGAAAATGGAATGCTTGCTATAAAGCTGTACAGTCCCATGACTTCATTATGGCCATGTAATTAAAGAGCACAATGCACTTTTAACAACTTAATATAAAAATGAGACTTCAAAAAAGACTATTTTATTTTAGGTGTTGGTATTGAGTTCATTCCGTGTTTGACTACAAGTTTAGTTTTTTTTCTGTGAACTTTGCTTGCTAATTTAAGAGTTTAGTATATTGAGTGCTGCTTCATTTGACAAGTCTTTGGTTCATGCTTAAAGAGAAGCAACATATGGATGTCTGCCATTCGCCTTTACAAATTTCTGAGAGGACTTTAATGAACTTCTCAATGGATACAACATTAACTGAGTCAGTAAGTATTATCCACTCTTGAACTGAATGTTGTATAACCACCTTAGGGAGAAAATGCTACAGTTAGTCTTTTAGGATACTTCTCGGTATACTTTGTCCAATGGAAGTTTTGCAGTTTTGTTATCATGAATTCATTCAAATTGGATAAGGACCACTGAAAACAGTTTTTATTTTTTCTTCTCCTATATATTCTTCTTTCCACCACTGTCCAGCCTTTTTAACTGGCTGTGTCTAGAACCTTACATGTTTTGTTTTTAAGCCACTCCAATGTGGCTTTGGTGGGGTGGTGAAATTCCTTCTGAAATGTTCTTACCCACTGGGCTTTTCTGGTGTTAGTGCTTCATAGTATCCTCCCAGATCAGGTTCAAGTGTTACTTTGTTCTCTTGACATAGTGTTTGTCAGAACCTATAAGTTAAAGGTGGGACTTCACAGAAAAGGGTCTATTTTAGTTCAAATCCTGAGAAACAGCTTAATTTCACAGAACAGACTTCTTCTAACTAATTATGCAATTTCTGACAGACAAGATTTTACACCAGCGCTTGTTTAGATGTGTCATCTCAGAATGACAAATTCTTAAAGAATCTGTCGTTTTCCAGTTTTCATAAACAATTTACACAGATTTGTAGGGCTGATTTTTTTCCTTACATTAACAATCACATTAATGTCAACAAATGGAACCTATTAGCATGATCCTTTGGACCGCAACCCAACTTTTATAATTTTTTTAAACAAATTGTTCTTATCAACACTAAGTAAAATATAGATTTCTTAGCCCACCAAAAGCCATATGTAAATTTACTGTTTCCAAGGGTCAACATATAGTCATCTTGTCAGACCTACTTAGGTGCTGACAATCTACTAATATTACTGTATTAGTGGAAGATCTGACCCATAGTTGGCACAGAAAATGTGTTCCTTTTAAATCATTAATAAACAAGTGCTGCTTTGCAGTAAAGTTGGGCAAAAATCAGTGGAAAGAAGCAACTTGGCTTCAATGCAAATGGACTAAGATTGTTTCACAGCTGGATACAAGCTATCAAAATAGCTTGACATCACGTGCAGCCCACACCTAGCTTCTGCTTTCTAGCATTTGTCTTTTGTGTGTTATTCTGTCAGCATGTTTGCAAAACATTTTTCATATGAACAATTTTTTTCTTTCCCATAGTATTATGAAATATTTTAACTTAAGAGTTTTTGGTGTGCTGAAGTTGTAGATTTTGTTGTATAATTATAATAATATTCGATTATTCTTGGCCCAGTGGGTAGCACTGCTGTCTCACTATGCTAGGGTCCTAATTAAATTTTAGGCAGGGATACCTTATGAGAGGAATTTACAAGTTATTCTCTTATGTATGTAGATTGCATTGGAGAAGTGTTTATTCCCATAGTGCAAGAAGTGTTTTTCAATCACTTGTCATTTCTTTATCTTGTGATGAATCAGTTGGCGTAATTGAAACTACTTCTCTTCTTAAAAGGGAGTTACCTCAACATCAAAAAACAAAACATCCTGGTCAAAAGAGGATAGCATATGAACCCAGGTAAGGAGAACTAGGAACATGTTGCACTGTTATTTCTAGGAGGACTGGCATAATGTCAGTGGTATTCCCTCAGCCACCAAGATGACAGCACATAGTCCCAGGCAGGAAGAAGTTGATGTAATGCCTCAGTGGGGGGAGATGCCTAAAGCTGCCTGAAATATCTGCTCTCCTTAAAGAGATATTTAAATACTCTGGGGTGTAGAGACATCTGGAGGTACTAGAATAATTGTAATATTACATGAATACACAGGTAAAACCAAACCAAATTTTAACATGATCTTAATAATTTGAATAATAAAAAAAATGTAATAAATTTAAAATAGGCTTGAATCAGGGCAACACCCTTGGTTGTAGCGTAACACTCAGGATCTTGTTTATGGCCCTGAATCTTCTGAACATTCTTTTTCGCCCACTGAGATTGAAGTATGTTTGCTTTGCTAGAGACAGAAATATCATAAAGTTGCTGGTAGCATATATCCCTCCAGACTAAGACACTGTGCTGATGTCTTTACACTTATATCACAGAAACCTAATTAGTCTTTCACCCAATTCAGAGTTCCTGCATGTTTCAAAATATTCAGTTATCTTGGTGCCAAACAAGCAAAGCATCTCTTGTCTAACTGCCCTTTGTAAGGTTTGAATTCTTAATCCTTTTTTCTCTCACATCTTTGGAACTCCTGGAGGAAAACCCACACAGAAACAAGGAGAAACGTGATTCAAACTCAGAATGCTGGGTTTCGTGTGGCAGCAATGCTTTCCACTGTGGCACCCTTCTTTTTTTTTTTTTTTTTTTGGTATTTTTAGTCAACATAATAATTGGCCTGCCAGCAGAAGATGAAAATGGCCGGCTTAAGCAGAAGATAATTACATTTTATTCCATAGCATAGTCTTTCAATATTCTTATTTACATTCCACTCCATACCACAGCCTTACAGGTCCAAAATGGGATTCAAATCCAAACCCAGTCATTGTATGCCTTTAGTTTGTCCGATCTCCCTACCTGTGCCTGTGTTTTTATCCCAGGTACTCAATCTTCTCATATCTCAAAGATACTGTATGTGTGGTAGGTTAAATACAAACCCTAAAGTGTCCCCACTCTGTGTGTGTGTGCGTGCGTGCGTGTGTGTGTGTGTATGTATGTTCCCAAGCGGCTGAACGGTGATCTAACCAGGGCTGGATCTTTCCTTGTAGCCAGTGTTGCAGCAATTGGGGACTAGCATCCTGCTATCCCGACCCTAAAAATGATTACAAAGTCGGTTGATAGTCATTATTACATGTATCAGTAACTCAAAACTAGCACCCATCTAAGGTTCATTGTTGCTGCCAGGAGGACTTATGCTTCTCTAAGACATTATATTGCAATCACATGTATGAAAGAACAAATAATCTGAAACTACACAACCCTCATTATCCTCTTATTGCTTTTTGTTTTTCCCTATTTTTTCATTTCAAACGTTTATAAATGGTAATTAAATCAAGGTAGTTCAACTTTTCACTTTTATCCTCTTAACTTTACTGAAAAATTGTTTTTCTCTGTCTTCAAATTCACTTTCTGACCTACATTTAGCTTATAAAGAGGACCCTTGGTGTGTTTTGTTTCACCCATTAGACAACAAGCAGAATGTTTGCGAAGACCAATGCCATTAAGTATTATGTGTTGGATGGTCTTTATAATTTTTTCAGTTAGTACAGCATTGGAGGAAAGTTTTGAACTGAGCATTGGTTTGGCAGTAATACAGTTAGGTCCATAAGTATTTGGACAGTAATACAATGTTCATAATTTTGGCACTGTGCACCACCACAATAGATTTGAAATGAAGCAATCAAGATATGATTAAAGTGTAGACTTGCAGTTTTAATTTTGAGGTATTTAAGAAAAACATTGTATGGATCATTTAGAGACGACAGCTGTTTGTATACATGGTGGTTCCCCCATTTTCAGGGGCTCAAAAGTATTTTGGACAAACTAACATAACAATCATTTTCAATACTTGGTTGAAAATCCTTTGCAGTCAATGGCTGCATGAAGTCTGGAACCCATGGCCATCTCCATGTGCTGTGTTTCCACCCTACCTTTACTGCAGCTGTCTTGAGGTGCTACTTGTTTGTTGAACTTTCTATCATCGATTTTGTCCTTATCAAGCGAAATGCATGTCCAATTAGGTTGAGGTCAGTTGAATGACTTGGTCATAGAAGAATATTCTGGTTCTTTGCCTTGAAAAGCACTTGGTTTGCTGTCACAATATGTTTTGGCTCATTGTCTATCTGTACTGTGAAGTGTTGTTCTATTAGTTTTGCAGTATATGTCTGAATCTGAGAAAACAGCATAGCCCTATACACTTCTGAAATCATCCTGCTACTTCTGCCAGCAGTATCATCAATAAACATTAGTTATTGACTTCCATTGGCAGTCATGGATGCCTCAGCAATAAAACTGCCTCCACCATGTTTCACAAATGATCATAAACCATTTCGTCTCTTGCTCTTCTCTATCTATCATTCTGGAAAATATGAAATTTTATGTCATTTGTCCAAAGAAAACTGTTCCAAAACTGGAATGGCTTTTAAAAAATATTTTCTAGTAAAGTCTAATCTGTCTTTCCTATGCTTGAGGATTAAAAATGGTTTGCACCTTGTGGTATATTTTCTGTATTAACTCTTGTGATGTATTCTCTTGATTGCAGGCTTTGGCAATGATAGGCTTACTTCCCAGTGTTTTTGATTTGGCTAATTGTCGTGAATTGTTTTTTCTTCACCAAGGAATGCATTCTGCGATCATCCAGCACAATTCTCTTCCATTGTTGTCCCGGCCTTCTGGTGGTGCTGAGCTAACCCTTTAGTTCATTCTCTTTAAGAATGTACCAGATGGTACATTCCTGGGGCCTCGTGCATAACGCAGTGCATAGAATTCACAGTAAAACATGGCGTACGGACAAAAGCAGAAATGTTCGTATGCACAAAAAAATCCAGATGCATAGTGTCACAAGCTACCTACGGGAGTAGGTAACCTGCTAGTAGTTTGTGACCAACCACGACCAGGAATTGACGCCAGCAGAGTCGAAACAAAAAAATTATGGCAGGAAGAAAAAAGTAAAACAGTTGTTTACTTGCCACAGAATTGATACAATAAAGTTTTGGGGCAGGAATATATAAAGTGTCCATGTGTGTTACAAAGGAAAATGAAAAAAATTAATAAAATAATCCATAAACTGCAGCAACACACACATTGTCAAAATAAAATGATAGAGAAAAAAACCCCAAAATAATCAAAATATGGCCTTGTCTTCAAGGCAACTTTCACTTTCTAGGGGGAAAAAAACTGCCTGACCATTAATTTAGAAAATACGGCTCTGAAGCAGTCTTAAATATTTGAGCTCCTCCAACTTCCAAAAAATCAGGAGCCTGAACTGACTAATAGGAGACTGTTATTCTCCCTACAAACAGCCCATGCACACCTCTCCGTAATCCTCAGTCAGTTAACCCACTCCCCTAGCGCCCAATGTCCCACACCTTATAAAGCCACTATCATTTCTTTCTCGGAGCCCACTGCTGTAGGACGGCACTAACCGTATTCTGTTTCAGGGGGGAAAATTACCCAAAGGCTTCACAACCAAACTAACCTAACCCTGCTAAAAAGAAACAATAACAACAAACCAATAGCACTTTCCTACATCTGTGATCTCAGAAATAACAAACTCAAAAAAAAAAAAAACATTAAACCAACAAAACTCAATGACTTTAAAAAAACCTTTCCCCCCACTGCTGTCTTTTCCCAGATTCCTAAGCACAGCGCAAGTGCCTGATGAAAGTGCCATGTTTAAAATGGCATCTGGACTGGCGGTCATGTCTTTATTTGTAAGGAGACAGCTAGAGAATAAGGAACCACAGTAACACCCTCCATTCACACGCTAACAAATGACGATAAGTCCTCATATTTAAAACCCTTCGTTCTCAGTTTTTTTTTTTTTTTTTCCTGTTATCTTCACAACAATGTTTAACCACCTTTCTTGTGTTTTGTGCCACTGGACACTCAAGAGTTGTACCGGTGTCAGCAGCAAGTTGCTATGAGGACATGTTTCTGCGTCACACATAAATCTGTGCGTACGCCAACTTCCACGTTCTTCCGCTACATAAATTCCGGTTAGCACGTACCTGCTGCCACTCCCCAACTCCTCCCAGAATTAAGCCTCTTTGAATATGCAAATAAATTTAAATAGCCCTTAAGCTCGGCGTTCTGTGAAAAGGCAATGGCAAAAGCACGGGGGAAAATAGAAGAATTTCAGTGAATATCAAGTGTAGGCGAGGAAAAACAAACTATTTGTTGGTTTAAACAGTGGTATAAACAACAAAAGGAAGTTGATCGAGTGACATTGAGTGTCAGAGAAACTCGAAAGCTCAAGTTCACAAAGTTGCACAGTGCCGAAATAAAAAAAGTTGTCTGATATCAAAGTTGCTGTGAAAAGGCGAGTTGTAGCCCACCGTCTGAGTGTCATATGAAAGCTTATTAGGGTACCGAGAAAAGAAAAAAAAAAAAAATAGGGACACAGTGGGGGTAAAAAAGCTTGAAATGTCAACTTTAATCTCGAAATTTCCACTTTAATCACAAAGTTTATTTTGTCACTAAAGTAGAACATCATAAGCTTCATCTTAAAATCATTTAATTTACTAGTTTCTCAAATCCCATTGTAACTAAAGTAGCATGTTAAATGCTTTGTTTTGTATGTGTTCTATGTGCTCTGTGTGTAAATCACTACGCGCTTCTTAAACAGGCTTTCTCTTCTTCCAACAGGACACAGAATCTACCACATTTGTGATATTACAGTTCTCTGAATAATTTAAATACTGAGATGTATACTTTACAATTTCAGTATTCATATCATATCAATTAAAGCATGTATTAAACATGGGAACACAGTGGCGCAGTGATTGTGACAAACTGACTACCCATCCAGGGATTGTTCCTGCCTCATGCAGGATGCTTGCTGTGCTGTGCATGACCTTCAATGAAATAATTTATTGCAGCAGTACTGTCTCTTTCAAACGTACTAACCCCCAATTCCTGTCCTTCCTTTTCTTTCTCCAAGTACCCAATCACCATACAATCAGCTCAGTAATAGATGTTAAGCCATCTGTAAGCTTAGAACTCTGATTCTTCAAAACTTTTCAGGAACATTGAAATATCTTTGTAGTACATGTTTAATTATTCTATCCATCTATCCTTCCAGTGTCGCTCCATCCCCAGCAAGAATATAGCGCGAGGCAGGAACAATCCCTGAACGGGGATTGTTGACATGTCCTCATGTGTTTAATTATTAAAAATATAGATTATTTAAGTGATGTTAACATTTTATCTGTATAATATAATAAACATATTTTGCTGTATTTCATCTTAAAAATGAGATTGTCATCATATGTAAATATGCACTTTATAAAGTGATACAGGTTGTGCAATATTATAACTATTGCAAGTTTACAGTGAGGTAGTTATACTTATAAGTACAACAGTTCTACAAGGTGCACTTGATGGACTGATTGATTGCATTTATAGTTCTTGGGATGAAACTGTTTCTGGCTCTGAAGTGTTTGCCATATGAGAGCAGTTCAATAGACAGCATGGCTGAGGCAGTGTGTACTAGATGCTGTATACCGATAATTCTCTTTCCGATCAGCTGCTGTAGAGCTGTGATTCCACACTCAGATACAGTGATATAAATATTCTGAGTGGTGCGGTGAGACTTTAACCTCATATTGTTCATTAGTTTATTTCAGTGTATATAATAAAGCCGCGTCAGGGATTTGGATCTAAAAAGAAAGGGAAACCACACTGGAACAAAAGCACTGCTTTGACACTGATTGCCGCCAGTTTGCAAAACCGAGCGGAGAACTTATGTATGGCAGGGTTTGAGCTAGTGTGAAAATGTGCGTGGCTTTATGCCAAGTTTAGGTATTATACATTGTGATTTGAACGTGGAAACAGGAGTATGCAACATTTTTGTGCATACGCACCATTTATACATGAGGCCCCTGGTGTTTCTGCTATCTCTTGGATGAGTTGGTTTTGTTTTCTCTGTCTAATGATGAACTGTTTTTACTTGCATGAACAGCTCTCTGGACCTCATGTTGAGAGTTAATACTGACAACTTCCAAATGCAAATTCTACACTTAGAACCAACTCCAGGCCTTATACCTGCTTAATAGTTAATGAAATAAAATGGGACCTGCTCACACCTAGCTATGGAACAGTTTGTCAGTCAAGTGTCTGAATGCTTTTGAGCCCCTGAAAAAGGGGGGACCATGTATAAAAGTGGCTGTCATTCTTAAATGTCTCATACGATATTTCTGTTAAACCCTTTGAATTAATGCTGAACGCTTACTCTTCAATCGTGTAATTATTTCTTCATTTCAAATCCATTGCGGTGGCATACAGAGTCAAACTTATGAAAATTGTGTCACTGTTCAAATACTTACAGACCTAACTGTACTGTAGTTATGAAGTGTAAGCTTTCAGGTACCTCAACTAACTGAAGTGGCATTTGCTGTTCTGCTCAGCTTCTGGTGCATTATTCAGTCACCTCTCACATGGCAAAATACTGTCATAGCCCAAGCATTATGGAGGGCACTGTATCCAAAGTGAGTGTTAAGAAACATGTTAATATTGCTGAAGTATACATACCTTGCTAAAGTTTGAACAAAATTAATCTGGGGTTCATATAGCAATGCTCAGTATTAAGTTTTAATATATAAGTGTGATGACAAAGGCTACCTGTCTAATTAAGATAATTTGCTACTAGAATAATAAGAAGTCAAGGTTATGTACTTAAACGACAAGTTAAACTTCTAGTAGTGTTACAGTAGTTGTGCTTACTTGATGAATATTGTTGTTATAACTTGGTTACCTGAGTCCTTCCATCCATCAATTTACTAAACACAATCAAACAATTTTCTTAGGATCATAGAGAGCTGGAGTCTATCATGGCAGCATGAGCATTCATTTAGTTGCCTGCAGTTTTGTGCTTATTCTTTTCACTATTTGCAGAAAGTAATAGTGGCAGCTTAATAAACATAAATTTATTTAGTGGTCAACCTGTTTGTCTCTATTTATAATAATTAGTGTACAAGTTATCTATCCATCCATTATTTGACTTGCATAACCCAGCACATTTACAACACCTAGTTTTAACCTTAAATTCTGAATGACTGGTTTATGAAAGGGTATTTGAATGATATGACACAACATTGTCATGTTGGAGGGTGTGTCTTTTTTCCTTGCTAACTGAACATGAGTGGAAGATGGTAAACTGGTAAATTTCACACATTTTCTTCTGATACACTGAAGTAGGTAAGGGGGTGCTCAAAATCTAGTTATGGCCTGTTTAGTAAATATCTTCTTCCACCTGAATGTTTGCCCAAATTCTTTATGATGCTTTTTATCTTCCCAGTATAAAAGCAATGAGCAGGAAATTGAAGGCAAGAAACGATATGAGGCTCAAAAGATGGAACGGTTGGAGACCAAGCAACGGAACGGCGAAATCATTATGCCTGTAATCAGCCCAGGTATCAACTGAATCTTTTAAGTGATTCTTTCCATGTCTGTGGGGATTTTTATATATCACAGAAGTTGTCATATTGCATTTAATGGACTAAAGAATATTGTGCCTGTGAGCTTGATTGTTGCTTCTATTGTGCTTCAAGTGAAAAGAGAGGCTGATACGTTGAAATGCTAAATTTTAGAATAGTGCCAAAGGTGGCGATATGTCAATTTTAAATTAGCCCATAAGAGATGTTGTTCATCTGTTTGTCTGGGTTATACATTGTGGTATGGTAAGTAGGGTACTGAAAGATTAACCATGAAGTTCCCAGTTCAGACCCTACCTCTGCCTTGTGGTGTGTATCTTTATAAGTTACTTAGGTTTGTGCTTTAACTAAAAATAATCTATATATAGACAATTGTTACATTTTCTGATTGTATAAGGTACCAACACTGAATGTGCATGTCAGATTTTACAGCAGTAATACTAATGGTCTGGATGTGTATACAGGAATATATTTGAATAGGTTAAAGTGGGTAGTGAATAAAGGGATGTATCTATATATTTTAGAACATTATTCTGTCTTAAAACATGGGTATGCTATGATTAGTAATTCATTATTGAACATTTTTATGCAGTCATCTAGTAATGATCAAATATATATAAAGTGTTAAGCATGACCTTGGATAATGATGCTCAGACCTAACTAGCCCAGGAGAAGTTTTAGATTTTAACAAATCTTCCTTCCTTTTCTATTCCACGTGCTTTTCAGACAGACAAGCTAAAGGTAAGGAATGCTGTCTTTTTGTAAAAATAAAGAATTAGAAGGACATGTGGTGTTGTCGATCAATCTGCAGCCCTTTGGCTTTACAAAGCAATAGATGCCTGCCTGTGTGCCACTTCACCTCACACTTATTAGAGTCTATGGAAAAGTGGATAAACAATTTAATATTTAGAGTCCTAGTTCAGTGTGGCACCGTAGTTGCTACCGCTGCCTTACAGCTCCAGGAGACTCAATTATAAAACTTTTTGTGATTTTGGAAAAAATGTACGCCAAAAAATGTGAAAATGCATACACCAAAAAAAAAAAATTAAAACCTGGTATAAACATGTTTCTTTGCAATTTACCCTTCATAAATCACGATCAACTTGTATGAATGCTCCTTAAAAACTGCCCGGTTCCACCCTGAAACACCCATATATGAACCATTCTAATCATCCTCATACATATGCAATCCTGATACTGCACACCTTCATTGGCTGTCAGAGAAGCTTCCAATATGACGCATCCAGTAGTGAGTGGTAGAAGTTCTTGGCTCTTAATTAGAGGTCTGTAAATAACTTTTATTTGGTAGCCTAAATGTAGGTGTCAGCAACAACTGCAAATGGCACCATGTTACTGCTGCTTTAAATGCCTTTAGCTCCAGCCATGGTATACCAGAAATTAAAGAAAAAAAAGTCTGATTGTGGAGACAAAGCAGATCGCTTGTCACTGGCAGTATGTGCTTGTAATGGGAGGAGGAAAAATCACTTTTACACTCTCTGATTTCAGTCTGTGAATGGCATCTGTAATTGGAGATGCCCTTTTTTGCAGCATTATGCCAGAGCAGTCCTGATATTGTCAGTCTCATCTTGGCTTCATAGATGACTATGTTAATAGAGTATCACTGGTTACAGTTAACAAAAACAGCTTAATTCTCTCTAGGTTCCCTTATTGTAATATGGGTGCATTAAAGTTCTCAGATTACATTTGGAATACTGGAAACTTCTGCAAATTGTTGTTTATTTTGGAAACAACATGTTATGTTACGTGTATATGCAACCACACCATGCGAAAACATCAGTCTGTTAAAGGCTCCCAGCACAGCAGGCATGAGAGACTGAAGCTTGGCTAAGATATTCCTGACTTATCGGCCAGTCCCTCAGTAGTGACAACAGGAAGCTGATATAAACTGAGAAAAAAAACAAAACAGTTCTTTAGTGCAAATATGCAGCATTGGACTTTGTAAAAGAACTAAAATAGTCTGTACATCATTCTCCTCACTTTGATCTTTAATATTTGTCATGTTAGCGCACATAATAATGGCTCACAATATAAATGATTATGCATGACATTGTTATTTAGATGGTTAGCCTGCATTTCCCTGATTGATCGAGGGTGTCGTTATTTTCCAGTTTCTCCAAAATGTTGTGTACACATGAGTCAGAGTTGCCATAAATATATGCAATTTGCCCCATCAAGTTTTCATTTATAAATCCAGAGGTTTGCATGGGAAGTTGCGTAAGCAAGCTTTATAAATGAGGACCCAGGATGCTAGGTTTCTACCTTCTCAGTGCCGGTTTGCACTTTGCTTTGTCTACTCATGTCCACATAGATTTTTTTCTGGCTACTATGGTGCCAAAGATGAGCAGGTTTGATTGATGGACAGCTATAAACTGTCCCAATATAAAGTAGCATCAGTGAGCCCTGTGATGGAAAGTTGGAGTAAAAAAGAATACAAATGGTACAATGCAAAAAACAGTAGGAATTTGCCCCAAAGTATTTTTCTTATATTTCTATCACCTTTACGATTCCAGAGCCATTCTCTGTGGGATTCAGCCAATCCAGTTTGATTCACTTGGTGGGACCTTCAGACTGCACACTGCATGGCTTTGTCCATGGAGGTAGGCCATGTTTGCTATTTTTTATCTGCATTTTTATTGTTTGTTGTTGTTCCCCCCACTCTCAACTGCAGTGTAATGTGAATTTAAGCTGTGTGTAGAAAAATGTTTTGTGAGGAGAATGCCACCAACTGTCATCTTTATTCCACTTCATGCTCCGGGCCCTGAAACATATTGAGAATATCATACTACGTCATGGCTGTCTCTTTGTCCTTTGTGTTAGTGGACATCTGCTCAAGTTTCATCCTTCTGAGACATCTTAGAGTTCCCACAATTAACCCAGCAATGTCTAAAGGTGTAAGGCCTGAAAAATATATTATCGAACCTGCTTAATTCACTTTAGGTCTGTGGTGGATTGTTTCCCAGCACTATGTAGGAGCCAACCTTGAGTGAAGCTCCAGAAGAATACATTATCCCTGCTTAAATGTTATAGCATAATAAGAAGATTGCTACAGGATGAAAAGGCACTAACACCTTCAGTACGCTTTTTTTTTTTGGTGTTTCTACGGCATTGGGGAATTAATCACTTCTGATAAGACAGTGACATGACATCAACTGCTGATTGGAGTTTCCTAAGGGAATTCCACCTTCACAGTTACAGCAAACCATTGGATTACTCTATAGATGTCAAATTCAGCGGAGGAAGAAGAAGGTGAGCACAGAAAGGACTGGCAACTTCATCAAGAGAAGACATTAGGAAGGCCTAGAGAGTGCATTAGAGTGTTTCATCTCTTGCTTAGTAACTTGGCACATCCTATGCCTAACTCTCGCCTCTTATGTATTTTAAAACACCAACCATATTCCATGGCTACTTCTTAGACTGAGGCTGTTAAAACATCATTGCCATGTAGACCTGCATTTCTGGTAATTTTGTTATTTATTTATTTTTTTAATTCCTTGTCCTCAAGTTACTGCCATCTAAGCCTATTGTAATCTTTTACTGCTTCAATGTTTATTGATAGTGATTTTCCATGTCCATTTGCTTTTGTTTTGTCTCCATGTTCTTGAAGTGTCCATCTCACGCGGTTGAGTCCATCTTCAAACAATGTTGCTTATAGCATTCAAGCCATCATCATCATCATGAAAAGTTTATTATAGTTTGTCTTGTTTCCCGAATCAGTTAATATTCAAATTGCCTTAAATAAAATTGATTGTTGTACTTATTCTATTTCTTCTAAGAGAAGGGATTTTGTGTCACATGGAACACTACAGCCAGGTTTTACAACATGCCCCTAGTAAAAAGGAGAGCAATCAAAATTGAAACCTGTCCCTTTATCGTTTGCTGTTGGATTGGTGGCTACCATCCCATGTCTCCTAAGGGGCCCTTCTCATTGTTTTGTCATATGGATAGTGCCTTCTGTTGGGTAGTACTTTGTCTAAATATAGTCTGGGATTATGTTGTGTGAAATTGCTGGGTTTGCTTTGGCACAGAATTTTAGACATATGGGCACCCATCTGCTCCCTTGCTGCACCCAATCTTTTATAATGTAACCCCCATATGCTTAATTGCTGCACCCATATCTTCCTACTCCAGCACCCATATGCCTGGGCATCACTTGACTGGAACAGTTACTGCTCAGCTCTGGTTTGTAGTCCTAAACTGCTGCTCGTCATGTGGTCTTTACAATCCAGGAAGTGTGTAGCTCAGCTGCAATTAATTCTTTTCAGGCCTGATCAGCTTGGCAAAACCACTTTGTTTGTGTTTTTTTTTTTCTTTCACTCTCATTAGATGCAGACCTGGAAAGTGCATAAATATGGAGTGTTCTGTTATATGGATTGAATTCAGATTAGAAAAGTGAAAAGTATGTGCAGTGAACAGTTTAGCCTTTCTGATTCTTTTTGCAGCTGGCAGCTGCTCATCACTTCTACATGGCCTTTCTTTGCTCTTAATCAGTGTTTTCCATTCTTGCTGGGTGCAAATGAATTTATATTATTTCTTGTGTTTCTCTTTGGAAATAATTCATGCCATTATTTTAGGTTGCTTTTCTGTTGTATAGAGGTGATCTGCCTGAGTAGCATGTGAATTCTGCTGCTGGAACTCAAGATCATGTAAGCAATTACTAACAGTTGAAAATAACCAGTAAACACTGCTGTTGGCAAGAAGGCAACACCATTGGACAGCTGCACATCATTTATGCAGCAAATCCTATTGGGCAATCTGAAATGTAGAACGACATTCCCATTAGGCAATAAATCTTTTTGACTGCTTGATCCAGTGGGGCCTCTTTGCATTCTAAAATCCTCAGAAAATATTGCATACTTATGTAACTGCTCCCATCATTAAGTTGTGCCATCCAAAGGAATTATGATCCACAGTCAGACAGCTTGTTGTGTTACTGCAGTCTGTCATGAGAAGTTGCATTGCTTGGCCAATAAGGATTTTCAGTACAAAAATATTTGAGGGTTTCAGTAATTGTTTATTTGGTCTTTAGGCATCAGAAACCCTGTAGTTCTGACAGAAGGTAACAGGCAGACTAGACAACAAACTAGAGGTTGGGATAGTAGTGTGATAGCACTGTTGTTCATAGTAGGCAAGAACTGACAGTTACTTTGCTAATTTTCCATCTGGGTCAGACTGGTAGGCAGGAGTAGGATTGAATGTTTCTGTGTGCATAGTTCCATTCAGACAGATTCAGGGCAGTGCAAATCCTGCTGGCATGCAATCACCATCCGGCCCAATGCAAGCCCCCTTGTACTTCTAGGCCTCTACTGTCTGTCCCATCCTTGGAGACTTCATGGAGTTCTGGGAATTGACTGGGTCTTTTTGACAGCAGCTGGTTTAGACAGATTGGTAGTTCAGTCTGTGACAGTTAAGCCAAAGTGAGCTTCTAACACCGGATCTGTTTCAGTCTGTGACAGTTAAGCCAAAGTGAGCTTCTAACACCGGATCTGTGAGTAGGTTCTATTTTCCTGCAGAAGCTGTAAGCTTAATTTCCCAGCTTGATGCAAATTTTAGCAACTTTGTTAGCAAATTTACCACCTGTGGTCCTAGTCTGTACTGAGCTGAGTGAAATCAGTTCTCGTTTTAGTATTGTACTTTGGAAAGTGTCCAATCAGCAGTATGTGCTAGAAGTGTCATGTGATAATTGCCACTTGTAAAAGATTTCTACAGTTTCATATAGATGATGTCATTATGATAATGTACAATTGTAGCACTTCTTCAAGAATTTTAACAGGTAATGCTATGTAAATTGCCAGTAGTTCAGAGTGTACAGTTTTTTTTTTACCATTTACCACAGGTTCTCTACATCATTTGTAGTGTAAACATTCTAGCTTTTTTAATTGTAGATTCACTTTTGATGTCCAAAATGCCACAAGAGCCCAGGCACTGAGAATTTTGGCACAGTGGCTGAATTATAAATCAAGAGGTTGTTCCTTCAGTTTTCATCAGTTTCACTCATTTTTATATGTGAAGGCTTTTCCAGACGATTTACTGTGTCTTATGATCATCGTTAATTTGTCAGATCAAGATGCACAGTAACTCCATGGAAAATAACATCTCTGCATCAAACATAGTGGCCTGGTTATTGGAACAGCACCAAGTCACTGTCTATGTGGAGTTTATAGGGTCTCTTCATGCCTGTGTAGATTAACCCTAAAATTCGATTTAGAGGGCTCATAAATGTGTCATGCTGTTTAGATTTACAAATCTGGCTTAACACAGAGGAATTGGTGAGGAGTAAAAATACTTTGTATTCTGGCCTTTAATTGACTTTGTCTCTGGATTGGTCCCTACATTTTATCGTTTCTATAATATAAGCCAATTTCTGTCTCTAGCAGTTACACTCTAAGATGGCACATCAGTAATAAGGCCAATATTGGAATGTATTTTCTAATGCATTTAGTAATGCAAAGTATTGCATTTTTAATTCCAACAAATGGTGTAATGTAAACATTAGCACCATACACCAAAGGCCCATGTAAATAAGGTGACAAAGTAATGCTATAACTTTATAAAAAGAAAATTTGAACAGAGAAAACTAAATAATAAAAGCAATGACTGAGGAAGTGCTCATCTCATTTGAGAATATTAAATATTCTTGTGATCTGCTCTCATTAATGTAGTGAATGACAGTAGGAATAAATTGTGTAAATAAATAGCAAATTCCATTAATAGCTATAAAGATGACACACTGGCCTCCCAGGACCCAAGTTTGCAACAACTGCAACTCTTGACCTCAGACTGGGGCCACCGTTCATTTTTCAGCAGGACAACGACCCTAAGCATACAGCCAAGATATCAAAGGAGTGGCTTCAGGACAACTCTGTGAATGTCCTTGAGTGGCCCAGCCAGAGCCCAGACTTGAACCCGATTGAACAACTCTGGAGAGATCTTAAAATGGCTGTGCACCGACGCTTCCCATCCAACCCGATGGAGCTTGAGAGGTGCTGCAAAGAGGAATGGGCAAAACTGGCCAAGGATAGGTGTGCCAAGCTTGTGGCATCATATTCAAAAAGACTTGAGGCTGTAATTGCTGCCAAAGGTGCATCGGCAAAGTATTGAACAAAGGCTGTGAATACTTATGTACAGGTGATTTCTCAGTTTTTTTATTTTTAATAAATTTGCAAAAACCTCAAGTAAACTTTTTTCATGTTGTCATTATGGGGTGTTTTGTGTAGAATTCCGAGGAAAAAAAATGAATTTAATCCATTTTGGAATAAGGCTGTAACATAACAAAATGTGGAAAAAGTGATGCGCTGTGAATACTTTCCGAATGTACTGTAGATATAACTTTATTTGTCCCCAGTGGAAAATTTGGCTTACTTGCTGTATCTGCCTTTTTATTATCTTTCATTTATTTCTATTTATGATTTTCTTTATTAGGTTATAGTGTTGATTGTATGCACCATCTGTTGAAATGAAAAATACAGTACATTTGACTTGGAATGGGCATGGGTGAGCATGTCACAAGTGACTTTGTAGATATTCTGGACTGCAGTTACACTCTGTTGAATTAATTTCAATTAGATGACACTTATGCACTTTAAGTGTGAGACTAATATTCTACAATTTATTATGGACTGGGCCAGCTATTCAAACAAAAAATAGTTATATGTCCCAGGTGGACATGTCAACTCTTTGTTCTTTTTTGGATGTAGAATGTACAGCATAGTCACGGGTCAGTCCTTAATTGTGAATGTTTAGAATAGACAATATTGCTATTTTGGTAAAGATGGAAAGTTTGCACAGTGTGAGCCATGAGTTTTATTGAGGTCATTGTTCGCCAGTCATACAACCTATGACTTTAGATTGCAGATGGGTTCTGAGAGCAGCAGCTGAAATTGTCATGCATGCTGTGAAAAAAACTAGGTCAATATCCATGGTGGCTGACCTCGTGCTTTATTTTCATCCTACAGCTGAGTTTAGCAGGAGCAAACAGGGAGTCTAGTCTCCCTAGACTAGATTACACCTAGAGAGATTTGACAACAGAATGCTAATTTATTCTCTAAAAAAAAAAAAAAAAAACACCTACCCAGCTGCCCTTTCTGGTGATATTAACAAAATGTGTTCCTATGGTAACAGCTTATCATGAAGCAATTCAAGTCTTATAATTACACTATTGTAGACAGTGATTAAAAACACTTTGTGGAAAAATAAAAAAAAGGCTGCATTTACAGGTCTAAATATAGCGCCGCATTTCTGGCTTGTTGTAATTAAGGCCCCTGGAGTAGCAGCCTGGCAGCAGTAGCATCACAGAAGGTGCAGGGTTTTCACTTAACATTTTTAGTGTTGTAGTCTGGCAGGATTTACGTAAACCCCCCACCCCTCGATTGTCCTCATGAGTCCTTGCCTATCTCACTTGCTTGAGACATGCCACCCACTGAACAGATATGCCCACTCCATTGAAGGAAAGGTTCCACAGAACTGCTACCCCATTTATCCCTAAGAAGATAGACAAAGTGTAGGGCTGCTGCCTTGCAAGCTTGAGCTACAAAGCCCAATGAAGACACATCTGCTCCCACATGTACTAGAGCCAGCAAGCCTGTCTAATATGGAGCCACTACTCCCATGATGGTCCCACTGATCACTGAGACCCTTCTTTGCATCCTTGAATTCCCAGTTCTCTTAAGGTTTGAGCCACTTTGTCTGCTAAGCACAGACCCACTCCCCCAAGTATTTAAAGCCTAGCAGCTCACTAAGTATCAAGCCACATCCTAGCTTAAGCCACGCAACCTGCTGTGTACCAAGCTGTTTTTCTGCATGTCTGAGTCATGCCGCCCACAGAGCACCGAGCTTCTCCCCTGCCTGTTTGAGCCACACAGCATACACAGTGCCATGGCTCCAGATTGCACATCTGAAATCAAATCAATTCCATTTTGAGTTTAACTGGGACAAGTGGTTGTGGGTGTGTATGTGCGTGTGTGCACCATCTGATCCTTTAACACAGTTACCCTTCTTTGACTACAGAGGCGATTCACTGCTGCCACCTTTCTCCCATCATCCTTACGCTCCTCTCCTTAACTCGTTGTGATAATTATTGCTCAGTTTTAGTGTCTGTTTTTCATTCCTTGATATCAAACTTTACCTGTCTTATTATATATGCTTTTAGCCTCTAACCACAATTTTACAACATCTATCTCTTCTCTGTTTGCTTCTTTTCAATTGTAATGAGTGCTCTACTAGAGCCACTGTGTACTTCCCTCATTTGCAAACTGTAAGCTGTTATTCTCCTGCCATTTGTACTCTGTCATTAGGGTACTTTTGTGTTAACCATATCATGCCTCTAAAAAGTCTCAAGTCATCTGTGTGGAGAGCCATACACACATTGTATCCCTGATCACTGACTTTGCTTTAAAAAAGCCATAATAACCCTGTAGCCATGAGAACTTCTTTGTTGCACATAGTGAATACCTCTCCGAGCAATCCAGAAGTCTCAGGCCTTCTATCCAGGCTTTTGTGAATGAAGAGGAGATTGCTGCTGTTTAGGTTGGGAGGGTTGGTCATTTAGACAAAGTGGCATGACTTAACAATTCTTGTCTGGGGGTGACTCCAGGGACCTTGCCTTATTCAGCACCCTGAATTAACTGTCTTAGCTATAGTCCAAGTCTTGTGGTGGTTAACCCCTTGGCTGAGGGACATGAATTAGCCCACTTCTGCCTAATGGACACCAGAAAGACTTGTAGATGATCATGTTGGGTTCAAATTTATCTTAAATCTGATGTCACCAAGAAATTACCCAATGTTTTTGACTACTCTGTTTCTCAATAAATTAACTTAATGTGCAAATCAAAAGACTCTTGTCCAGTTAAAAACAAAGAAGAAGAAGAAATAGTTCAATTTTATTTTCTTACTTTTTTGTCTTAAAATGTAGGTAATCTTAATCAATATTCTTAATAAGAACATGAAAATGGCTATTTGTATATGTCTCTTCTGTAGTCTGCTTTATATTGGCCTAGTGCTGCAGTTAATGGGGATGTCTGTCATTTTTGACTTATAGTTTCCATTTTAAATCAGATGAAAAACACTTCAGAATGTAAATGAGTGCTCCATGACAAGCGGCATGAAACGTATTTCTCTAGCTTCTACTATGTCTTTAGTCAAAGTTCACTTAGGCCTCTGACCTTCCCCTCTTCCATTTTCACTAAACTCCTGCTGATTTATAGCACCTGATTGATGGCAGTGGTATGCAGGTGAACTGATTTATTCCAAGAAGGCAGAGATACATAGCTGCAAATGTGTATATAAATCAGTGTTAATGTGACCTCATTAATCAGTTCTCCTGATCACTGGGAAGTGAAAAAGAAACCAGCTAAGCTTTTTGTCCCTTTGAGATATACTTGGTATTGCCTGTTCCACATTTACTTATACCAAGGTACTTGCCAGTGTTTTGTCTGACATATCCTCATGTATGCATGGACATTCTTTCACTTGCCAGCAGCACATTCTCCTGTCAGGGATAACAAGGGGGCTTCGCCCCCTGCTCGCTTCGCTCGCCTACCCCCGGCGTTTTGAACCCGTGCCCACTGGGCAGCCGTAGTTTCAGACACGCGTTGTAGGAGGTTGCATTGTTTTGAACCCGTGCCTGCCCTGCTTGTGCGGTTTGAGACACGCGTTGTAGCCGTATATATCTGTCAGTCGAGCTCGTTCGGTTTGAACCCGTGCCTGCTTTGCCTCCGCAGTTTCAGACGGTGGGTCGTGTTTGCCGTTTTGTACGATCCCAAGCAGCACATTATTCCTAACTTCACTCCGCAGTAGTGCGAGGCACAATATGGCGGTTACGCCTGCGCCTTCACTACGCATTAGTGCCACTCAGAAACTGAAGGCAACGCCTGTGCCTTCCGTATTATGTCGGGTTTTACCATGCTGTGTAGGCGCCTTTGCCTTTCGTACTTTCCCGCGCCTTCCGACACGTGATGTAGGCGCCCGCACCTTCAGGGTCTGCCTCTGCTGTGTGATGTGGACGTTTAACTGTCGTTTATTGTGCCTTTATATTCTGTATCTTGCTGTGCATGTGTTTCGTGCCTAGGTTTTTTTGAAGCTGTTGCATTCCAGTTTTCATCATCTGTAACCTGCTCTCCATGTGTTTGGCCCCGTTCTTTACTGTTTCCTACTCTGTCTTTTATTTCTGACCTTGCTTTATCCTGCTTGCGGCATGTCAGACGGTTCGTAGTCTCTCTCGTTTCACTCTGGGGAGGGGGGTTTGTGTGGCGCCTGCGGACTCTGTCTCCAGGCGTCCACGGGAAGGTCCCTGCGTCCATATCCGGTTTACCATTCTCGGTTAGTAATATGGATAAGTTGAGGTAATGCTATTGCTTGTAAACCTCTTGATTCCGCATTTCACAATAAAAGAATTATCATTCATTGTAGATAGATAGATAGATTAAAGTGGGAACTCCATCATGCCATGGAATCAAATAATGCTGGATCCCAAAATATACAAAAAGAACAGCTTCATGACTCGGTTCATTAGGTATATGAGAGATGGTCTTGCTTCCATCAGCACTTGCATCTACATAACGTCCTGATCTAAAATACTGTTGGTGAGGACTGCCTTTTGTAAACCCCATACTTCACTCTGAGAGGTCCTCACAAAACATCTCTTCTGAGTCTGTTTACACTCCTAGGCTGTCAGCCTTTACAAGTAAATAGAAGGGGCCCAGTAGTATGTACAGGAGTGACATACCGTATATCTCCTTATTCAGGGCACATGGCCTGACCATCTGTGAAATCTCAAGAGCCTGTCTTGTAGCTTAGTAAACCTTAAAGAAGAAGCAGTGGGGGACTGACAAAAATGTGACCAGGTTACAAATAAGGAAAATTTGCCTTTGGCCTAAAAATTATGGAGGGCATTTATATAATTTATAGATACTATATATATAATATATATACAGTCATGGCCGAAATTATCAGCACCCCTGGAATTTTCCCAGAAAATGCATCATTTCTCCCAGAAAATTGTTGCAATTACAAATGTTTTGGTATACACGTTTATTTCCTTTATGTGCATTGGAACAACACAAAAAAACAGAGAAAAAAAGCCAAATCTGACATTTCACACAAAACTCAAAAACCAGGCTGGACAAAATTATTGGCGCCCTCAACTTAATATTTGGTTGCACGCCCTTTGGAAAAAATAACTGAAATCAAGCGCTTCCTGTAACCATCAACAAGCTTATTACACCTCTCAACTGCAATTTTGAACCACTCTTCTTTTATAGACTGCTCAAGGTCTCTCAGATTTGAAGGGCGCCTTCTCCCAACAGCAATTTTGAGATCTTTCCATAAGTGTTCAATCGGATTTAGATTCGGACTCATTGCTGGCCACTTCAGAACTCCCCAGCGCTTTGTCTTCAACCATTTCTGGGTGCTTTTAGAGGTATGTTTGGGGTCATTGTCCTGCTGGAACACCCATGACCTCTGACACAGACCCAGTTTTCTGACACTGGGCCTTACATTGCACCCCAGTATCTTTTGGTAGTCTTCAGATTTCATGATGCCTTGCACACAGTCAAGGCATTCAGTGCCAGAGGCAGCAAAACATCCCCAAAACATCTTAGAACCTCCACCATGTTTGACTGTAGGTACTGTGTTCTTTTCTTCGTAGGCCTCATTCTGTTTTCTGTAAACAGTAGAATGATGAGCTTTACCAAAAAGCTCTACCTTGGTCTCATCTGTCCACAAGACGTTTGCCCAGAAGGATTTGGGCTTCCTCAAGTACATTTTGGCAAACTCCAGTCTGGCTTTTTTATGTTTCTGTGTCAGCAGTGGGGTCCTCCTGGCTCTCCTGCCATAGCGTTTCATTTCATTCAGATGTCGACGGATCGTTTGAACTGACACTGTTGCACCCTGAGTCTACAGAACAGCTTGAATATGTTTTGAAGTTGATTGGGGCTGTTTATCCACCATTTGGACTATCCTTCATTGCAGTCTCTTATCAATTTTTCTCTTCCGTCCACGTCCAGGGAGATTAGCTACAGTGCCATGTGTTGTGAACTTCTTGATTATGTTGCGCACAGTGGATAAAGGAACATGAAGATCTCTGGAGATGGACTTGTAGCCTTGAGATTGTTGATATTTTTCCACAATTTTTGTTCTCAAGTCCTCAGACAATTCTCTGCTCTTCTTTCTGTTCTCCATGCTTAGTGTGGCACACTCAGACACACAACAGAAAGGTTGAGTCAATTTCTCTCCATTTTAACTGGCTTCAGGTGTGATTGCTATATTGCCAGCACCTGTTTCTTGCCACAGGGGAGTTCAAACAAGCATCATATGCTTGAAATAAAACGATTTACCCACAACTTTGAAGAGGTGCCAATAATTTTGTTCGGCCCATGTTTTGGAGTTCTGTGTGACATATCATCAGATTTGGCTTTTTTTTCTGTTTTTTGTGTTGTTCCAATTAGCACCATACACCAAAGGCCCATGTAAATAAGGTGACAAAGTAATGCTATAACTTTATAAAAGAAAATTTGAACAGAGAAAACTAAATAATAAAATCAATGACTGAGGAAGTGCTCATCTCATTTGAGAATATTAAATATTCTTGTGAACTACTCTCATTAATGTAGTGAATGACAGTAGGAATAAATTGTGTAAATAAATATCAAATTCCATTAATAGCTATAAAGATGACACACTGGCCTCCCAGGACCCAAGTTTGCAACAACTGCAACTCTTGACCTCAGACTGGGGCGATGGTTCATTTTTCAGCAGGACAACGACCCTAAGCACACAGCCAAGATATCAAAGGAGTGGCTTCAGGACAACTCTGTGAATGTCCTTGAGTGGCCCAGCCAGAGCCCAGACTTGAACCCGATTGAACATCTCTGGAGAGATCTTAAAATGGCCATGCACCAACGCTTCCCATCCAACCTGATGGAGCTTGAGAGGTGCTGCAAAGAGGAATGGGAGAAACTGGCAAAGGATAGGTATACCAAGCTTGTGGCATCATATTCAACAAGACTTGAGGCTGTAATTGCTGCCAAAGGTTCATCGACAAAGTATTAAATTTGCAAAAATCTCAAGTAAACTTTATTCACGTTGTCATTATGGGGTGTTGTGTGTAGAATTCTGAGGAAAAAAATGAACTTAATCCATTTTGGAATAAGGATGTAACATAACAAAATGTGGAAAAAGTGATGCGCTGTGAATACTTTCCAGATGCACTGTATGTATATGTATGTATATATGTCTATATAGAGAAGTTAAGGTCTGTGGTTTGGTTTGCATATTGTCATTATCAGAGGGAAATGATTAGACATGCAGGAATCAAAGGCAATATATAACTAGTGAATTGTAGGGGTGGATTAATAAGGTGGGGTTCGGGAGGTGTTGGTCATAAAGTCTTTTTTATTATTTGGATATTCTTTTTTTTTAAGCCTGGACTTAAGCCCAAATGTCTGTTAATGGCGTTTTCATTACAGAGACAAGATTCAGCCAGCTCTTTGGCACTCTTGGTATTGACCCTGAATTTTACTTTCACCGTGTACCAGTTAAACTTGTGTCCAGTGGAATTTATGTGTGTAAATCAGAGACCGTGGATCTTTCCTTCTGACTGGATTGTGATGTACTGTACCTGTATACGTGCAGTAGCGTAGCTCGAGTTCGCGCCACTCGGGGTGGGGCGGGGCTTCAATTTACCGCCCTCCAACGTATCTGAATATGTTAACTTATTTAAATAGAAAATTAAAATGACGTATTGAGAAAAATTAAGATACATTTTGCATAGATTTATTTATATATAGAGAAACAGCAATATTTTTTCACATATAATTATTTATAAGCATCAACTAGACAAGAATATAGTACAAATGCACTGATAAGCCGTGTTCTGATTATTAGTTTAATATAATTACACTGCGAAAACCAGAACTGGTGTGGTGTACAAGTATCCTTGACATTTTCATTGACAGTGGTAACCAGAGGTTAAAAGAGGTAATATCTGGGGGTACTCTGGTCTTTCTTAAGCATACCAAAGAAGTGTGTTTGGATCAGTGTAAGTGAGGATTGATGTGTGTAAGTGTGTCCATTGATGGTTCACCTAAGTTTGGTTTCTGCCTGCACTCAGTTCTACTAGCATAATCTTCTTCGTAATCCTTGTCTTTGGAATGTGATAGGTAAACGGTGATATGCTGAGAAAACCTATGCAGAGGCAGGGAATACACATAAACGCCATAGCTACAGTAAGTGCGATACTTTATGAGGCACTTGTGGTCTATCCACAAAGAGTTTGTGCCTTGTGCTTGATCCGGCCTGGATGGATTTCAGTTCCTCACAGCCCAAAAATTGTTATACACAATGTTCAATAATACACAGTTCTGTTCAGTTTATTCTTATTAAACACACTCACGTATGTTTATAAGCTAAGTTAACTATACAATACTTGAAAATATAAAAAAGTGCAACAAAGACATAAAACATGTTGAAACATAAACAGTGAACTATAATGCAATATACTGTATATATAAAACAAGTACATACAGTACATATATTTAAAGCTGTTTTAGGTCAATTGCATTGTGTAAAGAATCATTTCATACACAAATGGCAATTTCACTTGAACAGAAAACATCTGAATACAGGTCCATCATAGATGATGGTGTTTCAACTCCAAGGCAGATAAAGTACCATCATAGACACTGGAGAGAGAAAGAAAAAAGATTTTAATTAGTAATGGAAAATGAAAAATCATCACTACAATTCATCAAAATGCAATATAAAAAATATGATGCAGGCCCAGCAGCAACTCAAGCAAGAGCCTGCTATGCTAAAATAATACATCTCCAGGCTTGGCATAAATACTGTGAATAACTGAGTGTCTCTAATATTGGTAGGGAGAACATTCAAGAGTTTGTATGCCATGTAGCTAAAGGCGCTGCCTCCTACACCAATTTTATTTATCTTGGAATTTTAAGGAGGCCTACATCTTGACATTGTAAATATGTTCTTTAATTTAATTGCATGGTAAACCATTAACAACTTTATTTGAGAGAAGGATTTTAAAATCAGGTATAAATGTAATTCAAGCCAGTACATTGGTTTAAGAATTGGAATTAACTGGTGATGATAATTACTTAGCTTCATTGTGATGCTTGTTATCATATTTTGAATTCACTGTAAAATACTCAATGGACAACTCAAATAGTCTAATCTTAAATCATTATAATAGTCAGTAGTTAGTTCAGCTTGGAATAGATGAACAAATGTGTTGTCCAGGATCGTGTAGCTTAGGAGAATGTCATAAATTTGGCCCTCATATAGCTCTTTGGTTAATGAAATGCTAGGTGGTGCAACATTAGCAAATGCCTTATTACTTTACATAATTAGGCTGCTTTAATGTTGTATAATTACTGATTTTAAGGATTTCATTAAAATACATACATTAAAAATCAATAAGACTTGGGAGTATTACATCTTACTTAAGTCAGATCAAATACCTCTTCCCCTATCCATCCAGACAGCTGATCTATCTAGCTAGGTAGCTAAAAATGGGTTAAGAGTCTTTCAGCTGAGTAAAGAAAAGATAGCATGATAGTAGTGCAGTGCAAGTTATTTATTTTATTTTTTGGTATTTGGTACACTGCAATAATCCCAGAGGGGAAACTATCTTTTCGCATGACCTTTGCAGGTCAGAGTGCAGGGCCAGCCATTGTACTGTATAATGCCCCAAAACGATTTTCAGATTAAGGGCCTTGTTCAAGGGCCCAAAGGAGTAGGATCCCTTTTGGCAGATATCACAACAGACTGTTCATTATGGAATGTCCCATTTAGGTGTTAGCCTAGACACTGCTGTTAGAAAATGAATGTGTACCCGAGTGTGTCTGATACATAAACAAATGTTTTGTTCTAATAAGGCCAATGCAAGGGACTTCATTTTAAAAAATCCACCTGAAACAGAATCCTGATGAAATCCTCACAAATAAGTTCTTGACATAATACATTTTGGATAGTATGAGTTGAGAGAGATGTGTTATATACATTATGTTGAGTTAGAAAAAGTTTTCTACGAACATAGGAAAAGTGTTTTTATTAAGAGCTGCTTCTATTCACTTTCTGAAAATCTAACTGAATGGTTTCATTCCTGTTGTTGACTCATTACTGGTATAGTTTGAAAATACAGTGAGTATCTTTATTACAGTTAAAAGGTATACATTATAGTTTCTACAGTAGATATTAAGGGAAGTTAAGAGGGGCTTCTTTGGCTCCGTTGCCCTTAATGGAAGGGCCAGTTTCTCAAGCTGTGAGAAAAAAAGAGAGACAAGACTGTTAGTGACAACAGCCCCTCTCGTCCCGGGGTGGTACCACTTATCATAGATGAGCCCTGAAAGCAATCCTCAGACACGCATGCGTGAAAAGTAAAGAACCATAGAAACATACTGTAGAATAAACAACCAATCAGTGTGGTAGACACTAGGGATTTTAGGAACTTTCAAATGTTGACTTGATGGTATTTTGGAGAAATTAGCTGAATAGAGTTTTATGAGCTAAATGACCTGCTCTTGTCAAAATGTATATAATGTTCTAATGTTAGTCAAGCTAAATAGGCCTAAGTCCAAAATATTTGTGATATATTTTAATTAATGCTGCACAGTCCACATAAACCATTCTTTAAAGGAGTGAAATGCTTTGTTCATTATTTCCAGAAAGGAAAAATAAAGTCCCAACATGTCAGTCTGTGTGGAGCTGTACTGTAAATTGCATAATAGCCTCAGTTATGTTGATGGGTATGACTGCTCATCACTGTAGCACCTCATCTGTATCCAGACAGTCATAACAAGTACATTTCTGCAGATTTCCCTACCCTGGATGATATGAACAAGCCTTTAGCAAGATACTTAATGAAGAGAATAGTGTTTTTGTATCTTCTGTTGAACAAATGATGACTAGCTGATGATTAATTGAAAGTTGCTAGATTTTTCTAAATGTTGTTTCTTGCAAGAAAAGAGTGGGCTTGTTGCTACCTCTGCTTCATCTCTGCCCATCTGCCTGGTGCTACACAAACCCTTTAGGAGAACCTTTGGGGTCTGCTTTAAAAATATTCTAGAGAAACTTTACACATTGTGAAAATGTGGTTCATGTTTTGCAAAATACCTGATCTACTCTCATACTGAGCATTTGGGGCCAGAGTAATCTATTTGTATGGTGGATGGATGGGAGATTATATTACCAGCAATTAAAGGTTTTTGCTATACTAATTGCTAGTTTTTCCGGTTTTATATTCTTAACAAAATGAATGTTAGACAAAGATAGGCTCTTACTGCAAAATAAGATTAAATGGAATAAATGTGTCAATCAACCATTAATATACACACACACACACTCATTTAATAGTAACTATGGGTCCTCTAGTTGTCCAGTCTCTTTGGGATGAGATTCAAGTTTTCTACTGTAGCTCAGCATACTGTTGAAGGTGGGTTGAAAAGTTTGCAACCAAACCCTCTACTCTATGTATTGCAGTGCTGGGTGACATAAAGCTTGGTCTGTTTGGGATGAAATGCTATACTTACTGCTGTCCTGTGATATTAATGAGGTAATGAGAGATCATTCCAGCACTGGGCCTCCCTCTGTGAAGGCAGAGCCATTAGTTGCATAATTGTGTTTTGGTAACGATCTGCCTCAACAGCTCATCTATTTCCCTGGTAATTAGCTTTTCATTACACTCTGCAGCAATGTAAGCATTTGACATTCAGCTGAAATGCTTCTGCTAGCTGAATGATGATGGCACCTATGAATAGTGAACTAATTCAGGTGATGCTCGATGAAAGTAGTAAAAGTACATTTGACATTCTGCCATAATTATCTAGCGTTCTTGGCAGTGCTATCAGCTTGCAGAACTGTTTCTATACAATATTTCCACATAGATAAATTCCTCAGTTTGTCTTTGAGAGTCAGAGTGAGGGAGACATCAGGCCTGCAAGTTGGGAGTGCTGGTGAAGTGGCACAGCCTCATCATTGTACCTTTGCACAAACAACTTAGAAAACTGTAGTCTCATTTGCAAAGCAGCCTTGATTAATAAAAAAATATTTGTTGGGTTTGTTCTTCCCAATCTTTTTTTTTTTCCTTTTTGTCCTCTCATTTGGGATTGAAATCTTACTTATGGTCGAACAATCTGGAAAGTAAAATATTTCCGGTTTGGGGGCAGGTGATTAGAGGTGCAAAAAGACACATTTTTTTTATTTACTCATTGAATGTATGAGAAATAATAAAACGTATAAACCACCATATAATTGAATACATCTCTCTATCTCTCTATTATAAAAAAAATCTTTGGGAGGGAGACTAGGGAGACGAGACATGATCTTCTCACAAGACAATTTGAAGTCCCGCGAGAGACACTTTAACTTGCTCCCAGCTCTTAAAACAACGACAAGCAACAAGCAAAACACGCAGCTCGCCAGCAGCAGAAACCCAGTAGATGATCCGACCTCTTCTCCTTGTGTGCGTTCAGCCACCCTGACCTCCACCCCCTTCACAACGCGAGCGGCAGAGACGCGAAGTGGCAAAAGGACAGCTGCTGTACAGGCTTTAAAATAATTGACAGGCAGCGCAACAGCAGCAGAAAGACAGAAGATGATCCGACAGCATCTTCTTAGCATGCATTCAGCCGCCTGTTCCCCCCTTCACAACACGAGCAGCGTTATACGTCCTGTGAGAAAGAGATGTAACCATGCCCGGGGCCGGAAATAAAGGACAAGTATTGTTTTTACAAAAGTCTTAAAGTAAAAGTGAAAATAATGCATATGTAACAATTCCCATGAAACTAACAATCTCTTTAAATTGTATATCCGGTAAACCAAACCCGGGGGTGAGGAAGCGAAGTGAGCAGGGGGCAGAGCCCCCTAGTTATAAAAAAAAATTCTGGTGGAAGGGAGACTTGGTGCCAAGTGATTGCAAGTTGACATCCCGCGAAAGACACTTTAACATCATGCGAGACAAGGCAGTGAGACAACATTTAAAACAAGTACACGGACATCTAACAAATCAATTGTTGGAATGCTTTTGGTAGTCAGACATCACATGCTCCCAGCTCTTAAAACAACGACAAGCGACAAGCAGAACACACAGCTTGCCAGCAGATGATCCAACTGCAATTCCTTAGCGTGCATTCAGCCCCCCTTTTACAGCGCGAGCGGCAGAGATATGAAGTGGCGAAAGGACAGCTGCTGTACAGGCTTTTAAATGATCGACACACAGCAGAAGCAGCAAGACAACATTATCTGCATCTTAAGACTGCATCTCCTTAGCATATGTTCAGCCCCCCCCCCATTTACAACACGAGCAGCATTATACGTCCTGCGAGAAAGAGATTAAACCACGCCCGGGGCTGGAAATAAAGGACAAGTATTGTTTTTACAAATGTTTTAAAGTAAAAGTGAAAATAACGCATATGTAACAATTCCCATTGTATTTTCCAGTAAACCAAACCCAGGAGTGGGCGAACGAAGTGAGCACGGGGCAGAGCCCCCTAGTTTTTTTTATAAACACACCTTTTTATTTATGGCTATCTCATAGCCCAAGGAGACAAAGTGTATATCTGTGTGCAGGTTGCACATTTGCCTCCTGTCTTTGTGGCTTTTCTCCGTTTACCCCAAAGATGGGTATATTAGGTAAACTATGGCCTGGCATGAGTAAATGAGTGTGGGTATGTTTATTAGTGTGTCCTTTGATGGGCTAGTCCCCCCATCTGTAAGGATTGGTTCCTGAGCTCTGCTTGATCCTCTCAGGATTAGACACCAGCTTCCTCAAACCTGAATAGAACAAGGGGGTTTGGGTGGGTGCTTAAAGAAGATTAATGAAAATATGGACATTTTTGCTCTTAACAACAAAACTATTATGAAATCTCATTCCTTTAAAGCATTCATGTTGTTTTTGTGAAGTTACTATTGATAGCAAAATAAGTGCTCAAGTTAACAAACATGTTTACAAATATTAACTCAGGAAATGGTTGTTTACTGAAAGATATGAACGTTAAGCTTGCATCCACCCACCTTTTGTTTAGCTGGTTTTCTGGGGAGCCATAACCTATCCTGGCTGCACTGGTTGCAATACAGGGCCTAGATCAGTCAAAGGGCGAGCTCGTACACACTTGCTCATATTAATCAAATTTAGGTCAGTGTAGATTTAGAAAGTAAACATTTTAACACCCATCCAGGTTTAGTTTTGGTCTTGAACCTGATACTAGCAGGAGTGGATTAGGTCCTCCTTTACCTTGTATTAGGATAATAAGTGGACTTATAAAATGGATGGAATGATAACTATAATTTACCTAATTTGCATATGTATGGTTATCAAAGTGACAAAGTGGTTAGTGCCGCTACATTACAGCTGCAAAGCCCTGTGGTCAAATACTGGTGTGGTCATTTTTTTCTGGAATTTGTGTATTCTCAGTAATTAAAAGACAAAGTGTCATTGGTTTTGCATTGTGTGTGCTTTGATCCCTTTGCAAAGCAACTAGTTGACTACTTGGAATGTTCTACTTATTTTGGGACCCTAATGATGACTTTGTGCTTTTTTTGGGGGGTGGGTACATGCCAAGAGCTTGACCACTTTAAAAAGTCCATGCTGTTGACAGGAAAATTTTATGTCATTAATTACAAGCAATGAGATAATAATAGGTCCTTATTGGATCAGTATGGAGAAAAAGACTCTGAAGACTCTGCACTGTTTTGATATGCTTACAAGCACCAAAGAGCCTCCATATCCAGTCATTATTCAAGGAGTGGATGTAGAGGTGGTCCACTTCAACAAGTACTTGGGAGGTCCACATTGATGACAGTTGGACTGGTCTTGGAACACAAAGGAATTATATAAGAAAGGGTAGATCAGGCTCTTTTTCATAAGGAAGCTGCATTCCTTTAGTGCGATTTTCTATGCTGTGGTGTACTGGGCTGGTAACATCACGTCAAAAGAGGCCTACTGAAACAAACAAGTTAATTAAAAGGGAAAGCTCAGTTATAGGATGCACTCTGGACCCCCTGCAGGTAGTAGAAAAGGAAAGAATTAAAACAAAAGAAGAATGTCACCCATCATGAACAATGCTACATGTCCTCTCTCTGACATACTAAGTACATGGAGTATTTTCAGCCAATCATTCATTAGAAGTGTGTCAAATGCTACTGGGCCTCCTTTATACCAACATCAATATGTCTGCATGATGCCTCACTGTGTCTATTAAGTAAGAAATTTTCTTTCTTTTGAATGTTCTAGCTTTATAGTCATTCCAGTGTGGTGTGTGTATATTTGTTTATTTCCCTATCTATTTATTTATTTGAAGAGCTTTTGTAAAATGATACATTTCCACCTGGGAGCAAATAAAAAAAGTTCTATCTTCTATTTATCTTCTATCAGTTTTATGTCGCATTGATGTTTCTCTTCAATTTGAAGTGGATGTGTTAAGTATTGGTGTAGTATCCTGTCGAAGCCTTTCCCAGAACCAGGGAAATTACACCTTTGTGCTCTATGGCAAGCCAAATTAACATTTAGAGATATCTCTAAATGAATTTTAAGATATCTGGAAATGCATTTTAGATATCTCAAATTGAATTACAGATATCTAAAAATTCATCTATTTTAAGATATCTAAAAAGCATTTTATGATATCTCAAATAGATTTCAAGATATCTTGAAATGATATGCTGTACATTTTGAAATATGTGAAATGCATTTTAAGATATCTTAAATGCAATTCAAGATATTTCGAAATAGGTTCCTGTGCATTTTGAGATATCTCAAATACATTTTGAGATATCTCGAAATTACTTCCTGTAAAATTTCCTGTTCTTTCAATGGGACTTCCTGTCTATTTTAAGATGTCTGAAAATGAATTTGAGATATCTTAAAATGAGTGGGAAGTTATTTTAGGATATCTCAAAATATAATTAAGATATCTCAAAAAGCATTTAAGATAACTTAAAATTCACTGTTGTTTGAGATATCTAAAATACATTTTTAGATATCTAAAATTAATTTCATGATATCTTAAAATGGGTCTCTGCTCCATTTCAGATATCTGACAATGTATTTTAAGATATCTCAAATTGTATTTCCAGATATATACAGTGGGGCAAAAAAGTATTTAGTCATCCACCAATTGTGCAAGTTCTCCCACTTAAAAAGATGAGAGAGGCCTGTAATTTTCATCATAAGTATACCTCAACTATGAGAGACAAAATGAGAAAAAAAAAACCCAGAAAGTCACATTTTCTGATTTTTGAACAATTTATTTGCAAATTATGGCGGAAAAAAAGTATTTGGTCAATAACAAAAGTTCATCTCAATACTTTGTTATATACCCTTTGTTGGCAATGACAGAGGTCAAACGTTTTCTGTAAGTCTTCACAAGGTGTTCACACACTGTTGCTGGTATTTTGGCCCATTCCTCCATGCAGATCTCCTCTAGAGCAGTGATGGTTTGGGGCTATCGCTGGGCAACACAGACTTTCAACTCCCTCCAGAGATTTTCTATGGAGTTGAGATCTGGAGACTGGCTAGGCCACTCCAGGACCTTGAAATGCTTCTTACGAAGCCACTTCTTCGTTACCCGGGCGGTGTGTTTGGGATCATTGTCATGCTGAAAGACCCAGCCACGTTTCATCTTCAATGCCCTTGCTGATGGAAGGAGGTTTTCACTCAAAATCTGACGATACATGGCCCCATTAATTCTTTCCTTTACACGGATCAGTCGTCCTGTTCCCTTTGCAGAAAAACAGCCCCAAAGCATGATGTTTCCACCCCCATGCTTTATAGTAGGTGTGGTGTTCTTTGGATGCAACTCAGCATTCTTTCTCCTCCAAACACGACGAGTAGGGTTTTTACCAAAAAGTTCTATTTTGGTTTCATCTGACCATATGACATTCTCCCAATCCTCTTCTGGATCATCCAAATGCTCTCTAGCAAACTTCAGACGGGCCTGCACATGTACTGGCTTAAGCAGGGGGACACACCTGGCACTGCAGGATTTGAGTCCCTGGCGGCATAGTGTGTTACTGATGGTAGCCTTTGTTACTTTGGTCCCAGCTCTCTGCAGGTCATTCACTAGGTCTCCCCGTGTGGTTCTGGGATTTTTGCTCACCGTTCTTGTGATCATTTTGACCCCACGGGGTGAGATCTTGCGTGGAGCCCCAGATCGAGGGAGATTATCAGTGGTCTTGTATGTCTTCCATTTTCTAATAATTGCTCCCACAGTTGATTTCTTCACACCAAGCTGCTTACCTATTGCAGATTCAGTCTTCCCAGCCTGGTGCAGGTCTACAATTTTGTTTCTGGTGTCCTTTGACAGCTCTTTGGTCTTGGCCATAGTGGAGTTTGGAGTGTGACTGTTTGAGGTTGTGGACAGATGTCTTTTATATTGATAATGAGTTCAAACAGGTGCCATTAATACAGGTAACGAGTGGAGGACAGAGGAGCCTCTTACAGAAGAAGTTACAGGTCTGTGAGAGCCAGAAATCTTGCTTGTTTATAGGTGACCAAATACTTATTTTCCACCATAATTTGCAAATAAATTCTTTACAATCAGACAATGTGAGTTTCTGGATTTTTTTTTTCTGATTTTGTCTCTCATAGTTGAGGTTTACCTATGATGAAAATTACAGGCCTCTCTCATCTTTTTAAGTGGGAGAACTTGCACAATTGGTGGCTGATTAAATACTTTTTTGCCCCACTGTACATTTTAAGATATCTTTAAAAGGACCCTCATTTATTTCAAGATATCTCAATAGCATGTTCAGATATCCTGCGGTGGGTTGGCACCCTGCCCAGGATTGGTTCCTGCCTTGTGCCCTGTGTTGCCTGGGATTGGCTCCAGCAGACCCCCGTGACCCTGTGTTCGGATTCAGCGGGTTGGAAAATGGATGGATGGATGGATGTTCAGATATCTACAATACAATTTAAGATATCTGAAATACATTTCCAGATATCTCAAATAAATTTTCAGATATCTCAACATCACTTCCTGCTCATTTCAAGATATCTCAAAATCATTTTAAGATATCTTATAATAAACAAGAAGTCCCATTCAAATAGGCAGTTTTACAAGAAATGATTTTGAGATATCTTGAAATGCAGACACAATTATTTTGAGATATTTGAAAATGTATTTGAGAGATCTCAAAATATATTGCAGATATCTTAAAATGTGATGGAAATTTATTTTAAGATATCTCAAAGTGGGTTTCAGATATCTTAAAAAGTAAATTACATTTTAAGATACCTGAAATTCATTTTGAAATATCTGTAAATGTTAATTAGGCTTGCCATAGTGCTCTGTATACTAAAAAATTCTAAGAAATTATCTCCAGCTGAGCAAAACCATTATGTTGGTAAGTGAGATCTTTTAGCGATTCAGTTGGCTCTTAAACAGTAATGTCGTTGGCTGAATTGAGCAATGATTCTAGGGACTCTCGGGGCCCCAGGCAAAAAAAAAAAACTTCATGGAGCCTTCCAACTCAACCTCTCCTGAGTCTCGATATTGTAAAATGTATTATTTTAGTGTAAATTAATAAAATCAACAGGGAAGATTTAATGAACACAAATCCTTTATTTTATCTTTGTGAAACTATTTGTGGTTAAATAAAAAGAAATTTTATACAAACATCACAATAAATCAACATTTGTATAATAAAAGAGAAAAACACTAATAATACAAAAGTACATTTAAAAAAATCTAAAAAAAGTATATGCCAATAAAGGAAGGCACACGTGGTAGTAAAAACTAAACACAAGTTGCACAATAAAGTATTTAAAAAATAAAGTGCACTTAGGTAGAAATTAAAAAAAACAAAAAATCGTTGTTTGAGGGCTTTAGCTACAGCAAAAGCAGCTACCGGATCCTCCAGGTCCAAAGACCTTTGAACACTGTGTGCTGTTGAAATTGGATATCCTGGCATGTGGTAGATCTCAAGTAAGATTTCATCAGCTTTAAGGATGAAAAATGTCTCTCCACAAAGGCAATGCTGATAGGAAGAACCAGGATTGCCAATGAACTAAATTTTGACTTCTTAGACCATGTGGTACTGTTACCCACTCATCCTGTGCATGAATTGGTGCTGCTGATTTTGGCCACACACTGACTACAATGGGGCCTGGAGAGACTGACTGAAGGTGAATCACAAATGACTGAATTGTCTTAACAAAACAAATCAGTGTTTGTTTACCAACATTTAAATACTCTTCATAATTTATGAAGTCTGCTCTGATTACATTTAATGTTGCTTAAAAGTAATGTTCATCACACTCCTGGGGACCCCATTAGGGGAGTTTCTGATTGTGTTGTTGTGTGTTGATGCTATGCTTCAACAAGGGGTTCCCAAAGATTTGTTGTTGCAATTAGTACAGTATATGTAAACAGACACCCCTTTGGCCTCTGATGGGAGTAGAACATTCTTTTATTATTTTTACTGACTATAAGAATTTGATCTATTGTAGGACAGAACTATGTGGAGTCCCATGGTCATTGTTTTTGAGCTGGTTCAATTTTTTTAGTTCTTACCTGGCTGGCATGAAAAATGGAGAAGTTGATGTCCCCTCCTGCCGATATGATAATTTGATAATAACAATTTGGAAAAAATAATAGCTGTCACTATTTTGGATTGTCCAGGACTCTGGTTTGTTTGGCCATCCTGATATTACTTTTACTATAGGACTTACAAAGTGATATATTTTGAGGGGTAAAATGTGTATAGAGAGATATCGAGGAATAGATTTTTGCTTGTGAAATTTGTAGTCAAGCTAAAACTAGTCAAGAGTATTCTATGGCATTATTACCTCTCATTCTCTCTCTTAGTCAATTTGGAAGAACTGATATTATAGATTTAGGCCTTCATTTATATTATTTTTTTGTGGGTATAGATTAGTTTTCGAAGAGCATGCTTTTTATTCCATTAAAACCTGGCACACTTCAAAGGAATTAGCAGGCATTTTTATTAAGGATGTTTCTGTGTCTATAGCTTCCCTAGGTCTTTTATTTCTGACAAAGGCCTTCAATTAATTTGTCACTTTTGGCATTATATTTGCTTAAATGTAGGCAAGTGATTTAATCAGTGATGGGCAAACAGAAAAAAAGGCAGTCTAGTTTAGTCTATTCTAATTGGAAACAAATACTGCCTTTGGCTGAGTTTGTTTCAATTCCTTAAAATTTTCTATTGGAATGTCACCATTTGAATGCCTGTATGGGTGTAAACTAACATTATTAGGCTTACGAATCCTATGGCTCTAAGTCTTACTGAATATTTAACTAGGTTACAGGATAATAGGATGCCAGTCCAAAGAAACCTATTCACTGTGGGAACTTTAGTCAAGTGGTTAGTGTGCCACAAGTGTAAGCCAGCCCCAGAGTGTAGATTTGGGTAGAGAAAGTGTCCCAGAAACTGGCCCCATAATGTACTAGCCTATACGCTATAGATAAACATATTAGCACAGTTACCTATAAACTGACTTTACTTGTTGTCAATTTTACAATCCAACTTTTTCTGTTTCTAGATTAAAGCCACTTCATTCTAGCCCTTAAAATGACAAGAGATTTCACATCCACCACCTATGAGATCCAGTGTGTGACTATTTTTGTTAAAAGACTTCCTGTTTTCCGCGGTGGGCTAGCACCCTGCCCAGGGTTTGTTCCTGCCTTGTGCCCTGTGCTGGCTGGGATTGGCTCCAGCAGACCCCCGTGACCCTGTGTTAGGATATGGCGGGTTGGACAATGACTGACTGACTGACTTCCTGTTTTATTAAATTCTCTGCTTGTTTTTATGCACTTTGATTTTCTGGTTACTGTTTAGGTTTGGTTAATGTTTGGTTTTGACTGGCATGTCTCATTCTCCCGGTTCTTTTGTATAGAATATTCTATTTCTCACAGAGAACAGAAAAAAATCTTGCAGGAGAAAACATATATACTAAAATGAGTATATACAAAAAGACAAATGTCTGGACTGACCATCTTGTATTAATCTTTTTGATAAGCTGACAACATTTGGCAAAAGAAATACAGCTTCTGAAACTGGAAAGGAGGAATTTTCCTTTAAAAAATAACACAGCTTACTTAAACATGTTGTGAAGAGGTTTCTGAAAGAGAATAGCATAAATGCAACACATGGAGTGCATACTGTATAACTTATCTACATTTCTTAGCATTGGGAAGCTGAGGATAAGCAGTCAATCACTGTTAAGAATTTTAAAAATGTGCCTGCAGTAATAAATCCTATTGAAGTATTGGCTGCGATAGATACTGTGGCTGCAGATAATTTTATTAGTTTCTCATTATTGTAAACCCTGGCCATTAAACCAGACCTTCTGAAATTAATGTCTTGTGTACTGTTTGCTGATGGTAAGCCCATTGATAATGCATTAGATTTCATAAGACTATCAATATACTGTACTTTCAAACAGGACTCTTTCAACAATAAACTATTAACCTTTTTATGTTATTCAGCCATCAACATCACAACTTATCTTACACTTACCCTGGTTACAAAAATCACAATGCTTCAAAAAAAAAAAGCATACATAAAACAGTGAAGTAAACAATGCATTCAAACCTGTGTAAACATGAATATTCAAACCCCAATCATCTGTTACAATATTGCACTTTGCCTGCCGAATACAGTGATTTTTCAGATGTTTTTAGTAAAATCCTGTCAAGAATGATCCCACACTGGGATTGTTCTAGTCCTAAAATAAAAATATATGCACCCACTAAACCAGAAAGTAAAGTCATGGAGAAAATTAATAACAATGGATTTACCACACATTATTTTCTTTGTTGAGAAAAAATATGGAGAGTTAAGATAAGTTAAGTTTCTCCATGCACATTCTGACAGCCTGTTGTGGAAATTCTGCATTGTTTGACGTAACATGTTTTCCTCTTCAATCCTCCTTTTTAGTTCAGCAATGCTTGCAGGATGTGTGCGGTACACTTTGCTTTTAAAATGTCCAGACAGAAAAAAAAAATCACTAAAACAGCGAGATCTGGGGATCTTGGAGGCCATGGAATGTCACCATTGCGTGAAATGGCGTGCCTTCCAAACAGTCGTCTAATAGCTGCCATCGATTGTCAGGCAGTATGTGGCTCCACCTGGGGACTTCTTTTTTTTTTTAAGGCTGAACCCGTTTCTTCAAAATTTCGCACCCGTGTTGTAATCGTATTAGCAGACAGAACACCATCAACGACACCCTGACTGGTAATGACGCAGAAATTCCCTTTTCACCGCAGTCATTCTAATAAAAGGCTTTCACAGCAAATGCTCGATGCACACAACTACACTGCTCCATTATAAATAATGACAAGGGGTTCTAAACGAGGTTGCATTGGTCCCAAGCAACTGCCGACGCCCTAGGGTCACCAACATCTAGTTCCAAAATTTCCTGTTTCCCTGCGCCACCCTGTATAATATATAGTGTGTGTTTAAGTAAGTGTATATATAGTAAGTATGTACTGTATATGGATAGATAGTAAAATAACAGATAAAGAGTTGGGGTATGTACCTCGTATACTTGGAAAAAGCAGTTTGAAAAAGTGTTTTTTTACAGACTAAGTTCAAAAGGGACCTGGATGCAATGGTTAAGATAACGGTTTATATGGAGAGTAGAGAGGTGGGTCTAGAGGAGCAGGAACCGAAGTGCCGTCAAAAGAACCAGAAGTGGCTCGACTTCGGTCTGCTGGTCTGCAGGGAGGAAAAAGAGTCAAAAGGATTAGTTGACAGTGCCAACCCCTGGCTCAGCGGGTAAGTACAATTATTTAAGCCCATAAGCTGTCTCCCATGCACATGTGTGTGACAATCTATATATATATATATATATATATATATATAAAATCCCTATGTGCGTCCAGGTGTCCGTGTGTGGGTGTCTTCTGATGAAGTGCACATGCGCGGGGCACGGTGAGTGTGCGATATTACTGTCAAGAGAAAATTAGAGGCATTTTACGGAAATACAAACCAGTATTACTGCGAGAGGAAATTAAAGGTACACAATACAGTGACACATATTACAGCCACATACAAGCCAGTATTACTGTCAGAGGAGATTAAAGGCATATTACCGACGCGCACGCCTGTATTACCGCCAGAGAAAATTAAAGGTATATTACGGACGTACAAGCCAGCGGACGTACAAGACGGTATCCTTCAATAAGGGCGCGCACAGGCATCCTTCAATAAGGGCGCGCACAGGCATCCTTCAATAAGGGCGCGCCAAGCTCAATTGAGGTCGCCCTTTTGAAGCTCGCCTTTTTGTGCACGCTCATATTGAATAGAGCCATACAAGACAGTATTACTGTCACAGAAAATTAAAGACACACAATACACGGCGGCAGCCCACGAAGAACGGTCAGCTCAGCAAGTAAACATCAACAAAAGAAAGGCTGAAAGAAAGAAAAATACGATCAAAAAGAATGAGGTCAAAGTCCCTTGCCATTTCATATAGACTGTTCCTACTAATGTTTATGCACTACTGTTCTAGCGCCCGTTATTGTAACGGGCTAAATGACTAGTATAAATATATTAGGCCTCGGAAAGTTAACACATTGAAGTAAGAGGAAAGGGGGTGGGGAAGGAAGCTTTATGGCAGTCCAAGTGGAATTCTAGAGGAAAGTTGTGAAGGTAAAAATTATGCTTTTTTTTTTTTTTCGTTTCATGTTTCTGTAAGAAGATTGAATCAATGTCATATCACATAAGAGCTAAATAAGCTAAGCTCTTTGAGAGGCACTAAAACTAAAATAAGTCTCTAGTACAGGCATCACTAAATAGCAGACCCGTACCGAGTGACAGTACTATCCAGACTGTGACGCATTTCTGATAACTGAATGACTGATAACATTCATGAAGCAATTCTCCCCCCCCACCCCCTTCTTGAGGTGTGCATGTCTCTTGGAGTTACTCAATGGAGAGCGAATCAATGCAATTGATACAGTGCATCAGTAAAACGTGCGGATACCGCAAAGGAAATAATAGCAATGAAAGAGTGACTGGGAGCATGGCTTGTTCCAAAAAAAAAAAAAGAAAGAAATAGGACACACAAAACTGAACTTTCAAATATGAGTGGACAAACCAATATACAGTGGGTACGGAAAGTATTCAGACCCCCTTCAATTTTTCACTCTTTGTCATATTGCAGCCATTTGCTAAAATCATTTAAATTATTTTTTTCCCTCATTAATGTACACACAGCACCCCATATTGACAGACAAAAAAAAAGAATTTTTGAAATTGTTGCAGATTTATTAAAAAAGAAAACCTGAAACATCACATGGTCCTAAGTATTCAGACCCTTTGCTCAGTATTTAGTAGAAGCACCCTTTTGAGCTAATATAGCCATGAGTCTTCTTGGGAAAGATGCAACAAGTTTTTCACACCTGGATTTGGGGATCCTCTGCCATTCCTCCTTGCAGATCCTCTCCAGTTCTGTCAGGTTGGATGGTAAACGTTGGTGGACAGCCATTTTTAGGTCTCTCCAGAGATGCTCAATTGGGTTTAAGTCAGGGCTCTGGCTGGGCCATTCAAGAACAGTCACAGAGTTGTTGTGAAGCCACTCCTTCATTATTTTAGCTGTGTGCTTAGGGTCATTGTCTTGTTGGAAGGTAAACCTTCGGCCCAGTCTGAGGTCCTTAGCACTCTGGAGAAGGTTTTTGTCCAGGATATCCCTGTACTTGGCCGCATTCATCTTTCCCTCGATTGCAACCAGTCGTCCTGTCCCTGCAGCTGGAAAACACCCCCACAGCATGATGCTGCCACCGCCATGCTTCACTGTGGGGACTGTATTGGACAAGTGATGAGCAGTGCCTGGTTGTCTTGTCCAATACAGTCCCCACAGTGAAGCATGGCGGTGGCAGAATCATGCTGTGGGGGTGTTTTCCAGCTGCAGGGACAGGACGACTGGTTGCAATCGAGGGAAAGATGAATGCGGCCAAGTACAGGGATATCCTGGACAAAAACCTTCTCCAGAGTGCTAAGGACCTCAGACTGGGCCGAAGGTTTACCTTCCAACAAGACAATGACCCTAAGCACACAACTAAAATAACGAAGGAGTGGCTTCACAACAACTCTGTGACTGTTCTTGAATGGCCCAGCCAGAGCCCTGACATAAACCCAATTGAGCATCTCTGGAGAGACCTAAAAATGGCTGTCCACCAATGTTTACCATCCAACCTGACAGAACTGGAGAGGATCTGCAAGGAGGAATGGCAGAGGATCCCCAAATCCAGGTGTGAAAAACTTGTTGCATCTTTCCCAAGAAGACTCATGGCTGTATTAGCTCAAAAGGGTGCTTCTACTAAATACTGAGCAAAGGGTCTGAATACTTAGGACCATGTGATATTTCAGTTTTTCTTTTTTAAATAAATCTGCAACAATTTCAAAAAATCTTTTTCTTGTCTGTCAATATGGGGTGCTGTGTGTACATTAATGAGGGAAAAAATTAATTTAAATGATTTTAGCAAATGGCTGCAATATGAAAAAGAGTGAAAAATTGAAGGGGGTCTGAATACTTTCCGTACCCACTGTATATTCATTCTTCCTGTGGGTAATTGAAAGCCAGTTTGTCTCATGTGTTCCAAAACCGTGGCTTTAGTAAAAAGTAGCAATGTGAAGCGCCACTGTAAGAGAAAACTGAGAGCTCACTATGACAGATCCACCAGAGTCCTCTCGCACTCACTCACAGCCCAGCAGCATGGATTTTGGGACAACATTATAAAAAAAAAAAAAAAAATCTGATGGGACCATTGTAAAGGAATGCACTTTTTAGTTTTTTTAAGGTGGTTGTTTTCTTACGTAAAATGTGAATATGATAAGCCTATTTTTATTTTTTTTATTTTTTATTAAATAGCGTTGTTTATTTGTTTGTTTTACATGTTATTTTAAAGATAGTTACTGTATTTGTACTCCATACAAATACAAGGCCTATTAAATTCAAAGGGTCCATATGTTAAAAGTCCTTACTGAAAATGGAACATAAATATTGTTTAAATGATGTGGTAATTGTACCTTGTTTATTTTGTTTATAGACATTCAATGATTACATGTATAGAAATCTGAATCATAGCACAAATGTGAGGTTCAGACCTTTGATAGGAGAAAATTTTGTTGGTTGGACCTCTATAAATTTCCCCTGCTCTAGTACCTCTGTATTTAACTTGATGGTCTGCCAAGTAGCTGACAGTGCTGACTCCCCTACTATAATGACAAAATTCTACGAAATAGAAGTGTAATTATTATCTCTACCCATGATTCAAGTTGGCAATATCTTCGCTAATTTATGCAGAGGATGCAACATAGTCATCTAAGTAGTGCATGGTGTCGATTTTTAAGCAAGATTGCAGCTAAGGAGATATTTTTTAGCATGCCAGGTACACCAGTGTTTTCCAACCTTTTTTCTGTTTTGGCACACTTTTTGTAACCCAAAAAATCCCAAGGCACACCACAATTCTTCCAACCAAAAAAGCATTAAATCTCTTAGATGTGCTAAACTGTCCAAAGGGGTGAGACAGGGGGTGACAAAAAAAGCAGCTTGGAGATTGCTATTTGTACACACAGAACTTAGTGAGCACTTAGGATGCATTTTCTAGCTGCTTTGTCCCTTTGCCACTCAAAACAGGCAGCCCTGTCTCTGCCTCACTCTACTGACCTGGGCTTAGAGGCAACTTGTATGCCCACTGGCCCTTGGCTCTGCAAGAGTCGCTGGCAAGCATGCATGCACCCAGGCAGATGGACCCCTGACACGTCTCCTGACTCTTAATGTAGCTCACTAAGTGCCATGTCTGCAAATCGGCAATCACAAAGCTGCTTTTATGTTGACTTCTTCAGGTAGTCCCATCCTCCTCGGACAGCTCTCATTCACCAGATGAGTGTGTCTCTCTTACGTCTAGACCTGGGGCCACTACACTGTTCTTTCCATGGCACGCTAGCTGTAAAACATTTATGTAGAGTATAATTATCAAGTCGTTGATGGTGATGAACAATTGAGGATAGTATTTATGGAGTTTTAACACAACTTTTAATGTGTACCCATTTAAGAAATGTGTATTCTATCAATTAAATCAGTCATCAGTAGTGCATTTAAAGTCAACAGTCGTTTCCATTGTTTTTCACTTTGACACATTTGTGTCCCATATGCCATACCAATTTGAGAATTAATACATTGGACTCATTTTCTTTTCATCTTGCCTCTTAGGAAGGCATTCAAATTAAGGTTGTACTTGCTTAATTAGTATATTGTTAAAAGTTCAGGTTTAAGGTCGTTGTTTAAGTTTAAACGATGCCATTAATTTTTTTTTATTCCTTTGTGTTGATTCAACATTTGTTTTGTGATTCAGTGTGTATTTACTTTATGATTTATGAATTAATTTTATAATTACATGTTTTAATGTTTGATGAGATTAATTGTAATTAATTACATACACTTAATTAAATTAATTTTTTTTAATAGATTCCCAGCTCTAATGTATTTAGAGTCACATGCGTAATTCTCTGCCAATACGTGAGGGGGCACTATCTGATGACAATCTCTCTCTTCTCCGTTCCCTTCTACAGAAAGGAGGACTGACATATTTCCTCCCCTAACGTCACTTCTGGGGTTAGACCACCTGCACCCACCCCTTCCTCTCAGAATCCTGTCAGAAATGCCACCATCTTGGGCAGGGCCACTGAATTATAATTTCATTACATAGTCTGTGTTTTCCGATGGGGGAAGTTGGATGGCTTCTTTAAGGTTTGCTCTGTGAGATAGGTGTGGCAGTACTCCTTATACTGTCATTATGTACCACTAATGTACCCCTCAAATGAAAATACTGCAAGATTTTTATTTATTTTTTTAAATGCATGCAGGATAGAAATCTTGGGGTTGAAACATCCACAAGTGGAAGAGTGGGGTATACCTTTGAAATTATTTTAGTTAGAGATGATGGAAAAATATTGCACAGCACTGTCATGTGCATTACAGCATTTTTTTCCCCTCGTGTGCTTGCAACCCAGTGATGGCCATGTCAGCAACGATCTTACAGTTAGCATATGTGAAAGTTCTGTGTATGGCTGCTACAGTTCTGTGTCATGCTGGCCTTGCAAAACAACTTGGGGCACTTGGGGGGAAAAAATGTTCACCTAACTGATGACATCTTAATATTTTAAAAGAATATGGATCACCATATGCGTTATGTTTAGTTTTCAACCATCTGAGAACTAATCATTTATTTGTCAAATTAGAAAGATGTGAGTTCCACTAAAATTGTGTGCTGTTTCTGGGGTAAAGGATAACTCAAATGGGGTTAGCAAAGGATCATTCTAACGTAACTGACATCTTTAATTGGAAAGTTCCTGAAAACATGGAACAATTTTTATATTTTTTGGGATTAGAAAGCTATTACTGACAATTTATTTAGTAACTTCCTGGTAACAAAATCTCTACTTGTTTTATGTACATTGATTTTTTACATAGAAGTTAGGAGTGGTAAAAGATCAGTTCGACTTTCTGGTTTTTGACCCTGGCACATATTTTTTTTAATCACGTCTCATTCTCCTGATCCTTTAACATAAAATCTCCCCATTCTTCAGGAGAACAGAACAAAACTTGAACCATTATTTTGGTGCAACATTTTTTTTCATGGGCATTGCCATTTTGTGTATTTTTATTGACCCCACTATTTTATGTTTCTATTTTTCAGGGGTGATGCCATTATATGTTTCTAGTTTTTATGGGTGACACTCTTTTTGTTTGTCTGGTTACTGTGATGCTCTGTTCATGCTGGTTGTGATACACTTGACCAGTGATGACATGGCAGCCATGTTATGAAAGGTGACCTTTTGGTTAGGAAGATTCTGATTCTGGTTCTGTTTCTACCTACGAATTTAACACTCTTATAACAATTAATCCTTAGACTTACCCCGTTTGATCTTAGCTACAGTGCATCCGGAAAGTATTCACAGCGCATCACTTTTTCCACATTTTGTTATGTTACAGCCTTATTCCAAAATGGATTAAATTCATTTTTTTCCTCAGAATTCTACACACAACACCCCATAATGACAACGTGAAAAAAGTTTACTTGAGGTTTTTGCAAATTTATTAAAAATAAAAAAATTGAGAAAGCACATGTACATAAGTATTCACGGCCTTTGCTCAATACTTTGTCGATGCACCTTTGGCAGCAATTACAGCCTCAAGTGTTTTTGAATATGATGCCACAAGCTTGGCACACCTATCCTTGGCCAGTTTCGCCCATTCCTCTTTGCAGCACCTTTCAAGCTCCATCAAGTTGGATGGGAAGCGTCAGTGCACAGCCATTTTAAGATCTCTCCAGAGATGTTCAATCGGATTCAAGTCTGGGCTCTGGCTGGGCCACTCAAGGACATTCACAGAGTTGTCCTGAAGCCACTCCTTTGATATCTTGGCTGTGTGCTTAGGTTCGTTGTCCTGCTGAAAGATGAACCGTCGCCCCAGTCTGAGGTCAAGAGCACTCTGGAGCAGGTTTTCATCCAGGATGTCTCTGTACATTGCTGCAGTCATCTTTCCCTTTATCCTGACTAGTCTCCCAATCCCTGCCGCTAAAAAACATCCCCACAGCATGATGCTGCCACCACCATGCTTCACTGTAGGGATAGTATTGGCCTAGTGATGAGCGGTGCCTGGTTTCCTCCAAACGTGACGCCTGGCATTCACACCAAAGAGTTCAATCTTTGTCTCATCAGACCAGAGAATTTTCTTTCTCATGGTCTGAGAGTCCTTCAGGTGCCTTTTGGCAAACTCCAGGCGGGCTGCCATGTGCCTTTTACTAAGGAGTGGCTTCTGTCTGGCCACTCTACCATACAGGCCTGATTGGTGGATTGCTGAAGAGATGGTTGTCCTTCTGGAAGGTTCTCCTCTCTCCACAGAGGACCTCTGGAGCTCTGGCAGAGTGACCATCGGGTTCTTGGTCACCTCCCTGACTAAGGCCCTTCTCCCCCAATCGCTCAGTTTAGATGGCCGGCCAGCTTTAGGAAGAGTCCTGGTGGTTTCGAACTTCTTCCACTTACGGATGATGGAGGCCACTGTGCTCATTGGGACCTTCAAAGCAGCAGAAACTTTTCTGTAACCTTCCCCAGATTTGTGCCTCAAGACAATCCTGTCTCGGAGGTCTACAGACAATTCCTTTGACTTCATGCTTGGTTTGTGCTCTGACATGAACTGTCAACTGTGGGACCTTATATAGACAGGTGTGTGCCTTTCCAAATCATGTCCAATCAACTGAATTTACCACAGGTGGACTCCAATGAAGCTGCAGAAACATCTCAAGGATGATCAGGGGAAACAGGATGCACCTGAGCTCAATTTTGAGCTTCATGGCATAGGCTGTGAATACTTATGTACATGTGCTTTCTCAATTTTTTTATTTTTAATAAATTTGAAAAAATCTCAAACTTTTTTCATGTTGTCATTATGGGGTGTTGTGTGTAGAATTCTGAGGGAAAAAAATGAATTTAATCCATTTTGGAATAAGGCTGTAACATAGCATAATGTGTAAAAAGTGATGCGCTGTGAATATTTTCCAGATGCACTGTATGTGTATGTCTTTCACTAATGACACTAAAATATTACATAAAGTGGTGATTCAGGATTTTTATGGAAAATTCCAATGGTCGCTACAGGAAATACATCACACTTCTACAATATTGATGCCAGTAATTTACTGGACTTGGTGCCAGAGACATAATATTGTGTCTATGTGTGATGGACCTCAAATTCAGCTCTTTGAAGAAACACTGAATTAAGTTTAGCTCTTATACTAGTAATCAACAATTCCAGTAAGGATAAGATGTGTTATTCCAGATTTCTGAACTCTTTGCGAGTAGGTGTAGACAAGAACCATAGCATATCCAGTTATAAAATCATTTTCAGTGTCTCTTGGTGTCAACAAAACACATGCAGGGTTGTCAATGGATCTAGAATTATTTGATTCGGATTTCCCAATTTGATTGGGAGGAGATCTTATCATAAAATTCCAGATTCTGTAATAGGGAAGAGTTGACTGCCAACAAGGAGCATGCAAACTGTGCAGTGGCAAGTGAAATTGTGGCAAAGCACATCTATGATCTAATTATGAAATTGATTTCAATATAGTCAGCAGCTGAGAAATGAAAATACACTATAATCTATCCTAGAGTGAGAGGGATGATATGGGGAAAACAACGAGAACTCCTTGATAAACAAGTTTACTAGCCTAAAAGATCACCCAACTTTATATTAATAGTAAATTAACATAGCAAGTGAGTCAACTGTGGACTTCTTTGGCAGAGGAAAAGTGGAAACTTTGCATCTAAGCTCAAAATCTACCAAATTCATTTTTACCTACACATAGCATTTTATCCTCAATGTTTTGACATATAAGGATATCCACACCATTTTTCATGGAGTTGGCAGATAATTGTGGCAGCAGTGAAAAATATTTATTACAAAATACAGACACATGTTTGGACAGCAGCTTTGGCTTCTGCAGGAACATGCAGGGCCGGATTAAGAGCTTTGGGGGCCCGTAGCACATTTCAAATTTGGGGGCCCTTTTGGTCTGCATCATCTGAAGTTTAGATTCTGAACAGTTCAAACCGGACTAAATAATTATTTTACTCTCAATTATAATAAGAATCTTATAATATTTATGTGAATTTTATGTGTTGGGCCCCTAAAGTTTTGTTGTGTAAGAAATTTACAGTTTAAAAACGTAAAGATAATATTTTTAAAGACCAGTTTTTCAATGCTACGCTTTTTCATTAAATATTGGGTCCACCATTTGGGGGCCCCCGAAATTGCGGGGCCCGTAGCATATGCTACATGTGCCTATTGGTTAATCCGGCACTCGGAACATGACATCAGCTCACTTGTGCCATAGACAGTGAAGGACACTTGTCCTCTTGATATTCAGTCCTAGGCCCTGAATATACTAAGATGCAACTGAAAGATTAATCATAATAGTAGTAAAAGTAGAAGAAGCAAGACTGTAGGAAGTAAACTCGGTCATTCAAATAGTTATCAGGACTTACTTCACAAGCTACACCCCAACACAAACCACCATATTCCCTGTGACATTAGACAAAACAGCATATCCCTAATAATCTTAGGATAAAAATCAGTTATATATACCCAACTCACTTCCCCCACCCTGCATGGGGCAATCCAAGAGGCAATGTGTAGAGTAGACTCAAAACAAACAAGTGTTTGAACCAGAGTATAAGCATACTGTATACCTGTTTTTGCTGGATTGATATGTTCAGTGACTAAGGTAGACAGGACACAATACCATTGGAAAGAGAGACAAGCCTCTGAAGTATGCTGAGAATTGTTGGTAGCCTGGGAGGACTGTCCTGTTTTTATTTCCGTCCGTGGTCAGTCATCTACTATTCAGGACAGTGAATGTTCTATATAAATATTTTCCATTTGTCAATCATTGATCTGTGAGTTAATTCTGTTGTAGTAGTGTTGCCAGTTTTGTTTTAATGGTGTTGGGGTGGCATCTCAAAGTACAGTATTAATGTTTGACTACTTATTCTGTTTGTTGTGCATAAGTGTCAACATTTAATCAATGTACTCTTATCACTTTTTAAGTAATACATTCTGTAGTGAACCTCTTAGGGGTGTAAAAGGATTTAATAGTGAACTTTGCCCTTGAAATTTCCTGCATAAAATTATTGCTACTAAGAGAAGGTCATGTGAATCTTAGCAAGATATGGAAAACTATTTAATGTCAGGGACTGTTACTAAGCAAAACAGAGTAGCAAATGTCAGAACAAGGCAGGTGTGTGAAGGTAACAATGTAGCAGCCTTAAAGACCAACAACACAGGAGGCTCACTGTGCTATCCGATGTTTAGCACTCAGAAGCCGATCTGCTGAGTAGTTTTAACATCAACCTGAAGTGTAGCAACCTTTAAATGGTTAAAACTGAATCTTCTAATCTAAACCAATAGGATAACATATTTCTGTGAACCCTGTCTGAACAGCAGCACTATAAACAGCATGCAACATCATTATGCACCAAGCTGTTAATTAAAGAAACCAGTAGACAGTAAGAGTCTTCACATCAAATGGTGATCTCCCAGAAAAACACAGAAAATGAGTCTGGAAACCAGAAGCAGACATTAGAGAACAAATGTTCTATTTTCCTGAAAAATATCATTCGTTTCTATTGCTTGCTTTGGTTCATTGTCAGCTTTATGGTTGGAGGCAAGCAATAGTTTAAGATGGGCCAGATGTAAAATGATCAGTTGCAGTTCCACCTCATTTGACTTTTTGATGACAGAAACCACAGGATTCCTCAATTGAGCTTTAATTGGGCAAAAATCAAGAATGTTTACGCACTGGCCATCACATGACATTTGACGAGTTCTCTGATCTTCTGAAGACAGTTTAACATTCAGTATAGTTAAGAAATTTTACAAATAAAAGTCTTGAATGGGATAACTTGAGGTTCAAGGTATATACTGTATTCTGTAACACCTGTCCATTCTAGGAGAAAAGTCACTCAAGCAGGAAAATATGACAGACCATAGCTTTTTCAAAAATTTAGTGACATTCCCCTTCTGAGTTTTTGATTTTACTTCAGTTCCTACAGTTTCAGTCCTCTAATTCTGTAACTTTAATGTTCAAGGCTATAAGTTCCTCCAGTGTTTTAATCTGTTTAGAAAGCCACCAAGTTTTTTCTTTGGTTTTCAGTTTGAAGTGGATATTTTTTAGCTTACTTTTAAAACACTGCTGAATGGAGTCATGGTTGGGAGAAAGCTGTTCTGCTATGAATTACTTTATGCTGATAAATAAGTAATCCATAATTGATACACCAGTATATCGAAGTATGTATGTACAGAGAGACTTCTTTACTGGGCTAGTGACATCATATAGAGCCTTTTTGACCCAGATGACAAGCTACCCAAGCACACATCCATCTACCAAGCAATGACCATGTGATCTCTGCAGGAATGCTTATAATAAATATTTCTGTGAAGTTAAATGCTCAATATTTGGTATTGCATTAATTTTCCTTAACAAATGTCTGTTAGTTGACGGAACTTTGCGGCAGTTACTAGGGTTTCTAATCAAATTTTCTCTTTCCTTTAAGGAGTTACTATGAAACTTATGGATGAAGTTGCTGGAATCATTGCAGCCCGACACTGCAAAACCAACATTGTTACTGCTTCTGTTGATGCCATCAACTTTCATCGCAAGATCAAAAAAGGTATGCAAAAAGTTATGGTGCCCTTTGATGTACCACTCCAAGATGCTCTGACAACATGTAATGGAGACTAGGATGGAAGGACACAGTATCAGTACTCCATACATATCCACTTCTAATGTCCAAAACCTGGTCTGAGTATCCCTAGTAGACAACATCTGGGCTTCTGTGTAGTTTTTCAGAGTACTGGATATCGAAACAATCCACTGTCACTCCAACATGTTACCCCATGGCTTATGAGTTTAAACATGGTGAGCCCAAATCTAAGCTCTGCTGCACTTGTTTGACATGTTTAATAGTATGTGTAAGAATTTCACTTATGTAGACATGACAGTATACAGTCCCCTACAAAAGTACTGGAGCAATAAGGGCAATTAATATGTTTCAGCTGTGCACTGAAGACATTTGTGTATGAGATCCAAAGATGAATATGAGAAGAGAGATCAGTGTTTCAGCTATTATTCCCTAATACTTACATTTAGATACAGTTGAAGTCAGAAGTTTACATACACTTAGGGTGAATTCTTTAAAACTCACTTTATAACCCCTAGAGAAGAACGTACTTTGGCACAAAAATTGCAAATCAGTCCCAGAACATCTTGTGAAGATGCTGGAAGAAACAGGTAGGCAAGTATCTATTTCCACACTAAAATGAGTCCTATGTCGACATAACCTGGATGGCTGCTCAGCAAGGAAGAAGCCACTGCTCCAAAGCCACCATAAAAAGCCAGACTGTCCCCATTTGTTGCTGCAAACTGCAAAGATCCTTCTTTCTGGGGATATGTCCTCTGGTCTGATGAATCCAAGGTTAAACTGTTTGGCTATAATGACCATTGTTATGTTTGGGGGTAAAAGGATAAGGCTTGCAAGCTAAAGAACACCATTTCAACCATCAAGCATGGGCGTGGGATCATCATGTTGTGTAGGTGCTTTGCTGCAGGAGGGACTGGTGCCCTTCACAAAATAGATGGCATCATGAGGAAGGAAGATTATGTAGATATACTGCAGCAACATCTCAAGAGCTCAGCAAGGAAGTTGAAGCTCAGTCACAAATCTGTCTTCCAAAAGGATAATGACCCCAAGTATACCACCTCCAAAGTTATGGCAAAATGGCTCAAGGACAACAAGGTCAAAGTATTGGAGCAGCCATCACAAAGCCCTGACCTCAATCCGATTGAAAATATTATGGGCAGAACTGAAAAAGCATGTGCAAGCAAGGAGGCCTATGAACCTATCCCAGTTAACCCAGTTCTGTCTGGATGAATGGGCCAGAATTCCAGCAACTTATTGTAAGAAGCTCGTGGCAGGCTGCCCAAAACATTTGGCTCAAGTTAAACAATTTAAAGGCAATGCTACCGAATATTAACAAAGTATATGTAAACTTTTGACCCACTGGAATTGTGCAATAGTCAATAAAAAGTGAAATACTCTGTCTGTGAACATTGCCCTGTACAAAACAGATGTCTTAAATGATTTAACAGATTCATAGTATGTATACTTCTGACTTCAACTGTATGTTAAACAACATACTGTAAAAAGAACATAGCACATTTTGTTTCAAACCAGCCATTTTTTTAATTGAGCAAAATTATTGGAACATGACAAGCTGATAGGTGTTTCTTGTTACAAAGGTGTGTCATATGAGATTGATTGTTTAATCATTAAGTAACCCTGGATATCTACTTTCAGTATAAGCTTTGGCATTCACCTGTTAAGACTGTATTTGTAGTCAAGAAGGGTAGACCAACATGAAGACCAGAGAACTGTCTATGAGAGAAAAGCATGCCATTCTGAAGGTGAGAAAGGGGGAAAAATCTATCAGATGTATTTCAGTAACATTAGAATTAGCCAGTACAGCAATTTAGAATGTCCTGAAAAAGAAGGAAACAACTGGTGTACTGAACAAACCAGTCGTTCTAGGAAAACAACAACTGACAACAGACAAATCTTGAGAGCAGTTAAGAATAAAACAAAACCACAAACGGTAACATCATGAGCAACCTCCAAAGAACAGGGGAGAAAGTATCAGTCTACTGTTTGAAGAAGACTTGGAGAACAGCTATATAGAGGCTATACTGCAAGATTCAAACCACTCATCAGTAGTAAAAATCAGAAAGACAGATTGGAATTTGTTCCAGAACTGTTGTGGCTCATCTCCGTACTTTTTTGCAAAGTTTTATGGACTGATGAGAAAACATTAACCTCTACCAAAGTGATGGAATGGCCAAAGTATGGAGAAAGAAGGGATCTGCTCATAGTCCTAAACATATAAACTCATCTGTGAAGCATGGTGGAGGTTGTGTCATGGCTTGAGCTTTTATGGCTGCTTCTGAAACAGGCTCTATCATTTCTTTGATGATGTAACTCAAGATAGTAGTAGCAGAATGAACTCGGAAGTCTACAGAAACATATCATCTGCCAACTTACAGAGAAATGCATCCAAACTAATCAGGAGGGACTTTATTATGCAGCAAGACAATGATCCAAACCACACTGGCATCTCAACAAAGGACTTCATCAGGGGGATAAAATGTAGGGTTTTGGACTGTCCAATTCAGTCGCCAAATCTTAACCCAATTGAGCATGCATTTCACCTCCTGAAGATAAGAAACCCCGCAAAATAGACAACTAAAAGATGCTGTGGTAAAAGCCTGGAAAGAAATGAGAAATCTGGTGGAGCCTGCGGGTCGTAGGCTTGATGCAGAACAAGGAAAATGCAACCCAATATTAAGTATTTTTGACTTTAATTTAGTTGAAAATATTCTGTTACAATAATTCTACCATCCATCCATTATCCAACCCGCTATATCCTAACTACAGGGTCACGGGGGTCTGCTGGAGCCAATCCCAGCCAACACAGGGTGCAAGGCAGGAAAGAAACCTCAGGCAGGGTGCTAGCCCACCGCAGGGCACACACACACACCCACACACTAAGCACACACTAGGGACAATTTAGAATCACCAGTGCACCTAACCTGCATGTCTTTGGACTGTGGGAGGAAGCCAGAGTAAATCCACGCAGACATGGGGAGAACATGCAAAGTCAGGTCTCCTAACTGTGAGGCAGCAGCGCTACCCACTGCGCCACCATGCCGCCCTATAATACAAAATATACAATTAATACATTCTAATATAAATGTGCTGCTATTGTATTACACTTGTATGAGGAACAAGAGAATCATCGTATGTGAGGGTGACTCAGCCATACAAAAACAAGAGGCTCACGGTTACTGATGATGATGATGATGATGATAAAGCAGCCCTGCCACTGCCTGATGACTGGTAGCAGAAACCTTCTGGCATTTCAGAGCAAATAAGGGAAGTGATTATTTGGCAAGGGTCTTCATTTTAGAAAGAAGCCATTTTGGTCAGTTATGATTGATTGTGCAGATTCTAGTGGCCACTCACTCCTATGGACCTTCTTTTGGAATTTAGGAAAAATCGATCCAGGGCATAGGCATCTGACTTTAGGAAATCTGTTTGCTTTTGATACTGGCTTATTAACTTTTATTAGATAGATAGATAGATAGATAGATAGATAGATAGATAGATAGATAGATAGATAGATAGATAGATAGATAGATAGATAGATAGATAGATAGATAGATAGATAGATAGATAGATAGATAGATAGATAGATAGATAGATAGACAATTTAGAATCGCCAATGCACCTAACCTGCATGTCTTTGGACTGTGGGAGGGAACGGGAGTACCTGGAGGAAACCCACACAGACACAGGAAGAACATGCAAACTCCACGCAGTGAGGACCCGGGAAGCGAACACGGGTCTCCTAACAGCAGTGCTACCACTGTGCCGCCCCCAATAATTTTACTCACTTGAAAAACTGGATGGTTTGATACAAAATGTGCTATGTTCTATATTGTTTTCAGATGTTTACATATTCAGATGTAAATACCAAGGGAATAAAAGCTGAAACTCTGATCTCTTTTCTCATATTCATCTTTTGATCTCACACAATAGAGAGAGATTGATTTATGTGTTGCATTTATCATTAAAGTTGTATGGTGTTGTATTACAGTCATATGAAAAAGTTTGGGAACTCCTCTCAGCCTGCATAATAATTTACTCTACTTTCAACAAAAAAAGATAACAGTGGTATGTCTTTCATTTCCTAGGAACCTCTGAGTACTGGGGTGTTTTCCGAACAGAGATTTTTAGTGAAGCAGTATTTAGTCGTATGAAATTAAATGAAATGTGAAAAACTGGCTGTGCAAAAATGTGGGTCCCTTGTAATTTTGCTGATTTGAATGCATGTAACTGCTCAATACTGATTACTTGCAACACCAAATTGGTTGGATTAGCTCGTTAAGCCTTGAACTTCATAGACAGGTGTCCAATCCAGGTGTCCAATCATGAGAAAAGGTATTTAAGGTGGTCCATTGCAAGTTGTGCTTCCCTTTGACTCTTCTCTGAAGAGTGACAGCATGGGATCCTCAAAGCAACTCTCAAAAGATCTCAAGCAAAGATTGTTCAGTATCATGGTTTAGGAGAAGGCTACAAAAAGCTATCTCAGAGGTTAAAACTGTCAGTTTCAACTGTAAGGAATGTAATCAGGAAATGGAAGGCCACAGACACAGTTGCTGTTAAACCCAGGTCTGGCAGGCCAAGAAAAATACAGGAGCAGCATATGCGCAAGATTGTGAGAATGGTTACAAACAACACACACATCACCTCCAAAGATCTGCAAGAACATCTTGCTGCAGATGGTGTATCTGTACATCGTTCTACAGTTCAGCGCAATTTGCACAAAGAACATCTGTATGGCAGGGTGATGAGAAAGAAGCCCTTTCTGCATTCACACCACAAACAGTCACTTGTTGTATACAAATGCTCATTTAGACAAGCCAGATTCATTCTGGAACAAAGTGCTTTGGACTGATGAGAAAATAATTGAGTTATTTGGTCATAACAAAAAGCGCTTTGCATGGCGGAAGAAGAACACTGCATTCCAAGAAAAACACCTGCTACCTAATGTCAAATTTAGTGGAGGTTCCATCATGCTGTGTGGCTAATTCAGGGACTGGGGCCCTTGTTAAAGTCGAGGGTCAGATGAATTCAACCCATTATCAACAAATTCTTCAGGATAATGTTCAAGCATCAGTCACAAAGTTGAAGTTACACAGGGGTTGGATATTCCAACAAGACAATGACCCAAAACACAGTTTGAAATCTGCAAAGTCATTCATGCAGAGGGAGAAGTACAATGTTCTGGAATGGCCGTCACAGTCCCCTGACTTGAATATCATCGAAAATCTATGGGATGATTTGAAGCAGGCTGTCCCTGCTTGGCAGCCATCAAATTTAACTGAACTGGAGAGATTTTGTATGGAAGAATGGTCAAAAAGACCTCCATACAGAATCCAGACACTCATCAAAGGCTATAGGAGGTGTCTAGATGCTGTTATATTTGCAAAAGGAGGCTCAACTAAGTATTGATGTAATATCTCTGTTAGGGTGCCCAAATTTATGCACCTGTCTAATTTTGTTATGATGCATATTGCATATTTTCTGTTAATCCAATAAACTTAATGTCACTACTGAAATACTACTGTTTCCATTAGACATTTCATATATTAGAAGGAAGTTGCTACTTTGAAAGCTCAGCCAATGATAAACAAAAATCCAAAGAATTAAGAGGGGTTCCCAAACTTTTTTATATGACTGTATGGGAGCTTATTTCCCCCACTCAAAAAAAAAGCTATTTTGCCAAAAGTATTATCTTATTTCTCAATAATTATTGCCTTATTTCCCAAATATATTGCCTAGTGTGTCCTACCTGAGGTTACCAACTGCAGCAGCCATGATTTTGAATACTGGAAATGTCAGAAATACTTCTTCATTAACAAACAACATTTAGTCCTTCATGTGCTGTGAGGTAAATAATACCCATTCCCCTTTTCCATCCCCAACCTCAGTCTCTGAACATTCAAGGTCTGAACACTAGCCTCTGTACCACCAGATCACACTGTTTCAACATATCTATAGTAAATAGCTAGGTTAAAACTAAACAGACACTTTATATATAGGTTTCTGTTACTGGACTGCATGCTGAACTCTGTCCTGCTTAGCTGTATGGTTATACCCTGCAAAAGATGGGCATACAGTCTACCATGTCTGTTTCTTACCTTATACTCAGTGCTGTTATGATTATTAGTGGTGGATGGGTGGATTAAATTTAGCCTTGTGCACACGCAGGATTAAATGTATACCTATGATTTTTGTTCAGTTCTTGTTACTTGATTGTATGCTATGCATGTCTCTGAATCTGTCCCTCACTAGCTATCACAGGTCATTCTGAGCATGTGGGTGCATGATGATGCAGACTACACCACACAATATCTTTACGAAATAATAAAATACTTTTTCAAAATAATGCAAAAAGTTGTTTTTTTTTTTTTTTGAATGGCTGGAATAAGCTTCTGTAGTATTCACTATCCGTTGTTGGTTTTCTACCACTGTCACTAGTCTATAGGAGACAAGTAAATATAATGGTAAAATTTTGAAGCTGAAATTAATGCTAAAGAAATCATTCTTCACAAAACAATTAGGCAAAAAAAAAATCCTTGTCAATTGTCTCAAAGTGGGTTTGATGTTTTTGTGACGTATTTTCCTGAATTTCAACTGAGCGTTGAGATGGGCCTCTGCCAGCTGTGTGAATTAATTGTGCGCCTCTTTCTTCGGAGACAGGCTCCTGAATTATTCACATTTTTGCACTGGTGTTGGCTGGAGTAGCTTGTCTCACAGGCTGAGTGGAGTTACTCTCTGAGGAATCATTTTGCCTCCAGAGCCAAAGTGACTAGGGCCTAATGATGACATTCTCTCGTAATGCTTAAAAGAACTTCTCTTTTGGCTAGTTAAGAAGCACTCCTTTTTTCTCAGAGTTTTGTTTGTTTTCTTTCTGAAAGGTTATCTAAAATTAGGTCTGTTGGGGGCTAAGATATCCAAAGCAAATAAATTCAGAAGCTTTTTTACTACAAATTTAAATATAGGAATAGAAATTTTGTATAGGAGATCCAATCAAGGCTGTCTTGGAATGATACTCCCCAAGTGCCACAAAGATGGCCCGGCCTTGAGTTAACTTCATATAAATGGCATAAGACAAAAAGTAGGCATGGGAAAAATGCTTTATAAATGAAATTCTTTCTTCTTTGGAGTAAGAACATTCCTGACGATGATGTTCAACAATATGACAGTCTTTTTCAAAGTGTTCTTCAAAGAGAACTGAACAGAACATCCATTCATCCATTTATAGCTGTAGAGGGCCATAGCCCATCCTGGTAGGAAAATATGCAAGACAGGAACCAGCCTTACAGTTGTGGATGGATCGATGTAGGGTACACTTACACACATACACAACTATACTCATCATATGAGGTCATTAGAGACTACAGTTAATCTAACACATGACTGAGTGTCTAAAGAAAACTAGAGTATGCAAATGAAAATTCAAATGGACAAAGAGAAAACATTCAAGGTTTTTAAATCCTAGACCAGACATGGATTGTGTGTTAAAGAAAAAAAAAAAGTCTTCTGGAGCCATGAGGCTGCTGGAAGAAGCTCTTGGACAGCAACTGCAAAATGTATCAGACACAAATCCCAAAGATTGTCGTTCAAACACAAACTAGCAAATTATGAACACAGAGTCCTAAGCTTGAAGGCAACAAGGAAGAGAGAAATAAGAACTCAAGAAGTTCTCTCATAAGTCTTTTTCATACCTGTAGTTTAAGCAAATATACTGTACAATAAGTCATGTCCTGACCTTAACTAATTGTGTGAGAAATATAATGAAGCAACACAAATGTGATCTTGTTAACCCCCAAGTATTCATTAGTTTATTTATTTAGCTTTCAGATTTGCTTTTTCCAATACAGTTTTTATCCTAAAAGCACTGAGCACATAAGACCCAACCATCAACTGGGCACCAGACCTATCTTGGACAGATACACTTTGAGTTATTAATCGGCCAAACACAAAATGTATGAGGAAACTGATGTACCTGGAGAAAATCCACACAAATCCTGTGGAGTTTGATCCCTTTGTTGTATTTTAATAGTGACAATTAAGAGTAAAAAATTGTAGACTTGGGGGCAAACTACACAAAATGAGGAAAATCATGACACTACAAACTTTGGGATTCTTAAATTGTATTAGAATATAGCCAGCATTTATGTGTGTTACATGGAGATAATTGTTTTTTGGTCTTGAATTTTTATCATCATCATGATTTTCATTTTATTTCCTAATAAGCAATCAATCAGCCTACAATCTTTCAGCATTCAATGCTGTTGACTACCTTGCTTGTTACATACAACAAGATAAAATAGCAGGAAAATGACTAGAGTGTTAAGAACTCCAAATATTAATATTTCTATTTACTTATGACTAAATCCCTCATTACTGCTCTTTTCTAAATGCAAAATAAGGGATGAAAAACAGCAATTAGAGGTATGAGATGCTTCACTGTTTGTAAAGGTGGTTGGTACAAAAATCTGCAGCCACAAAGGTCACATATGTCTAAGATTGGTAGCTATTATTTTAAAATATTCAGTCAGATTCTTATTTATGGTTTACTGCACTTTTATGTTTTCGGATAATCAAATAACAGCTACTTGCAGCAATGTTTTGATATCCATGATTATTGTAACTCTATGGACCATTTATTTGTGAAGAAGGTGATAACAAGCCGAGTCAATCTGTTGGATTTTGCTTGGAAAACAAAAACGAGTAAATGAGTAATAGATGCATTGAGTAATAGATGCATTTTTGCAGTATCTAAACTAAGTGTTACCATGATGTTCTCTTATTGATTGTGAGGCTATGTCCCATAACTAGTAAAAGTCGTTTTGCCTTGGCTGTATGGTAATTTAGGACAAGTATGTCCTCTCTACACAATCATACTGACAAGAGTGAAATGTGTTCATGCTAGAAACAAGGCCACAAACAGATAAATAGTTGGCCTCAACAGAAACATGACAAATGTAGCTTTTTGTCTCCGTTCCAACCACTACCTTGGTCACTGTTTCCCATCTAACCTTAATGATATATCCTTTTTGCAACAAATAGTATTTGGGTGAAACAAATTCATGGATGTGTAGCCTAGCTGTCAACACTATGAACTCTAATTAACACATCATAATGTTTGGAACTCACTTAGCACCCCAGTGCTTTATCTGTGGAATTGAGCTGTACCTTTCTGATCAGTGACAGATTTAGGAGGGAAGGGACGCTTGGGTTTGAGCCATATTTTGCTCCTCTTTGTGTTCTGAGTTGACCATAGAAAAACTGGTATGTAACGTCAAAGTTCAAGAGTTGCTTAAACTTAAATGTGCTCTTTACATGAACAGCAAGTAGTGAAAGCATGAGCAATAGGTGAATGGACAGCACCGAAAACCACAGAAACAGCCTCTGAGATTGAGTGACAGAGAGAAGAGAGAGAATGCATCAGCCGTCAATACCTGGGGCTCTCACCCAACTCCAAATAGTTCAAATGAACCCCTAGTAGTTTATAAGCTGAGGATGGACACAGCGGTGAGTGAGAGACAAAAACAAGGTTCAAAGTTACAAATACTTTAAAATCTCATTAAGAAATGCTCAAAGACTTCAGGTTAGGCTCCTCGGCAAGTCTATCGCGGCTTTATCTTTAACTCACCTAAACGGGTCTTCCCAGTTGGTGGCAACTCTGACAGCTGTAATCGCAGTCACCCGGCTCTTGTCCTGCCTGCCCCAATTAGCCTCGGCCAGGATGCACCTCACTAGCCCTCCATCTTCACATGCATTCTGTATCCGCACTTCCTGGATCCATGGGAGCGTCCATCCAATTCCCTGCTCCTACACCCCTGGTTCTGCTGGGACACTTCTTAGAGTGTCATTAGCTATGCTCACCTACAGGGGCCTGATCACACTACCTCCTCTCTTCTTCCACTGTTACTTGCACTTCTGAATTTTGCCTTGGCATTTCTCTTCTAACTCTGCATTTTTCTCTCATTCTCCAATTGCTCCCTTCCTTGTATCACCTGGACTTTCCTTTTTAAACTGTTGGTAGGCAAAGATGTATAAGAGGTAATGACCAGACCATGCACTTCTCCACGTTAATGCACAATACACTGACCACCTCATTAGCCCCCTGCAGCCGCTGTACAATGCTACAAAACACCTGCTTGCTGCCCCCCTAAGAATTTGCACTGCCATGGACCTCATCTCATGACCGTATGCAATGTCAAAGCTTACAGTAATACATACAGTCTGATCCTTCAACTGTCTAGTTTGAAAGAGAAAGTGTGAGAAGAAGTGGAGAAAAATATTTTAAAGATTATTCTGCCACCTATTTTTTGTCTCTATCAAGTACTTTCAGCCTCTAAGGTAAAATTAAGACAGAAAGCATAATAAAAAAAATAAAAACACATTAGCGGGTTTACTTTTTCACCAGTTTGCAGATTCTGGGCACTGCTGTCCAGCTACCAATAAACTTTACCTGTTGTTCAGCGATATGGCCAACTGGGTAACTGCACGAGGTTGTGTTTGTATAACTTCATTGTTGAATGACCTCTTCAAAGCACAAGTGACTTGTTAACAGTGTTCTGCTCAGGTGTGGAGAGTGTACAGAATGCATTAATACACCACACACATTCAGAAGTGGTGTCAGAGTTTACTTTTTATGCATACAGTGATTTCTTCGTGTGTTTTTGATTACAACAGCCTGTGTTCAGCTTTCTTATTGCTGCAAATGCCGCCTAACAGCCGTCCTCTGTCACTGCCTGCTGTTTACAGGAGATGAGTGAACTTGAATATGACCGTTTGCTTATGACTAGGCATTGGACGAGTTATCTTGAGATAATGGTAAATGGGTTAAAGTGGACAAGACTGGCCAGTCCAACAACGGCAATATTTCTCTGATAAACAAAGATCAAGCATTTTTTAATACATCTTGATTAATTTCAGTTCCCTGTAGCCAGCGAGGCCCTGGGCTGCAGAAGTCCAGCGGTGCTTGTGATTTATATGTCTGTTCAGATAAAGGAATAAATAAATAAATGCAAACAAATTTTCCCAGTGGCAGGCACTTTTACTCTAGTGGCTGTAAAGCAATGTATCTTAAAGTACCAATCATTTAACCTTCGAATACTTTATTTGACTTATGGAGGCCGTATATTGTGTAGAACATACTATATAAAATGAAATTTATTTGGTAACAATTTTTCATTCAGGTCCACCTTTTAAGTGTACCCAATCTAGCCAGCTATGCCAGTGTTAGCTGAAAGTTTAAGCTTCTCATATACCAGCAAATGTCAAACCCATAATAGTTGGTGTCACAGTGCCTTATGCATCCTGAGACTTTCCTTAAAAATATCTTAACAGAGACCATATGCATCCAACTATGTGAAATAAAAATGATGCTCTCAAACCTTCATCAGCCTGCTACAGGCACTGCATAGCACAAAATATTTACTCCACTCTGGAATAAGCCTTTTGATGACTTGGACCCAGAAGGTTACTTTTTGCTCTCTTTTTCAGCTGTTCTATGAAAAGTAAAAACAAAGGAACCCTCTGTTATTAATGCAGATGCTTAGCTGACAGACATGCACATTTTTTTTGCCATCTTCCTGGATTCTCCATTTTGAAAGCAGGATTGAGGTTTACTCCCCAGAAATTAGCACTGTGAACCCTCAAACCTGCACCTGTGCCTGGATGGTAGTGAAAGTACCTTTGTTTCATCTCCTCTGACAGAATCAGTTATGTGAAAGAGAGAAGCTTTCATGCAAACCAGCTGCAAGGCACAATGGGGCCTTTGTCAAATAGCCCACTCACTGATGCCCTTCGCTTCTCTTTCTTTCATTAAAAGCAGGATGAGTATGATCAAGATTATTGAAATGAGAATAATGATTTAATTAGTGTCACATCACCTTCCTGTGGGACTGCAGAAGCAAAAGACAGAAGATTTTTAACACTGCCAGGTGCTGAGTGGAGTAATCTTATAGGCACCGTAATTGCTTTTATCCTTTTGCTGAAACAGATTAAATCCACATTGCTGCCTGCTGGGATTCCACTCCTTGTAGGCAGGGCAAGCTAGATTCAAGTGGGGTACTGACTGACTAGCACCCCTTTTTTAACTGCTTGCTAACAGATAAACCAGAGAAGAATTATTATATCAGCTTGAACATGTCATGGATGTCCTGTGCTGGGGAGAAGAATATCAAAAAGCAGGGTGGAAATAAACAAGATTAGTGCATGGCAAAATACCTGTGTCAGAAAAGACATTTGCTTCCAGTAATACAGAATAAATTGAATTATTTGTTGTCAAAGACTTCTTTCTCATTGTCTTTCTGTATGAATTGGCCGGTGGGAAGGCAATTCCCGTGCATGCAGTCAGAAAAGCAGCTCAATGCACTGATTTGCGTGTGATTTGCTTCTTTTGTTGTAGCCTGACAGGTTTATTGATGCCTTCAGCCTCCATGTAGTACAAACTGATAGTCTTCCAAGAGCCCTCCTGTCCAGCATGCCAATGTGAAAAGCGCCAATTCAATGGGTCAGATGTACCTTCCATTAATCACCTTGATTAAGAGAATGGCTGTTGTGCCTTCCCTGCCTTGCTACTGCTGCCTTAAAAGAAAAGCGGGGCTGTGGCTGGCAGACTCCATGGATTCTGTGTTCTGTATACCACATCAGGAGTTATTGCTCAATGTACAGTGCATCCGGAAAGTATTCATAGCGTATCACTGTTTCCACATTTTGTTATGTTACAGCCTTATTCCAAAATGGATTAAATTCACTTTTTTCCTCAGAATTCTACACAAAACACCCCATAATAACAACGTGAAAAAAGTTTACTTAAGGTTTTTGCAAATTTATTAAAAATTAAAAAATTGAGAAAGCACATGTACATAAGTATTCACAGCCTTTGCCATGAACCTCAAAATTGAGCTCAGGTGCATCCTGTTTCCCCTGATCATCCTTGAGATGTTTCTGCAGCTTAATTGGAGTCCACCTGTGGTAAATTCAGTTGAATGGACATGATTTGGAAAGGCACACACCTGTCTATATAAGGTCCCACAGTTGACAGTTCATGTCAGAGCACAAACCAAGCATGAAGTCAAAGAAATTGTCTGCAGACCTCCGAGACAGGATTGTCTCGAGGCACATATCTGGAGAAGGTTACAGAAAAATTTCTGCTGCTTTGAAGGTCCTAATGAGCACAGTGGCCTCCATCATCTGTAAGTGGAAGAAGTTCGAAACCACCAGGACTCTTCCTAGAGCTGGCCGGCCATCTAAACTGAGCGATCGGGGGAGAAGGGCCTTAGTCAGGGAGGTGACCAAGAACCCGATGGTCACTCTGTCAGAGCTCCAGAGGTCCTCGGTGGAGAGAGGAGAACCTTCCAGAAGGACAACCATCTCTGCAGCAATCCACTAATCAGACCTGTATGGTAGAGTTTAGTAAAAGGCACATGGCAGCCAGCCTGGAGTTTGCCAAAAGGCACCTGAAGGACTCTCAGACCATGAGAAAGAAAATTCTCTGGTCTGATGAGACAAAGATTGAACTCTTTGGTGTGAATGCCAGGCGTCACGTTTGGAGGAAACCTGGCACCATCCCTACGGTGATGGTGGTGGCAGCATCATGCTGTGGGGATGTTTTTCAGCAGCAGGGACTGGGAGACTAGTCAGGATAAAGGGAAAGATAACTGCAGCAATGTACTGAGACATCCTGGATGAAAACCTGCTCCAGAGTTCTCTTGACCTCAGACTGGGGCGACGTTTCATCTTTCAGCAGGACAACGACCCTAAGCACACAGCCAAGATATCAAAGGAGTAGCTTCAGGAGAACTCTGTGAATGTCCTTGAGTGGCCCAGCCAGAGCCCAGACTTGAATCCGATTGGAGAGATCTTAAAATGGCTGTGCACCAACGCTTCCCATCCAACCTGATGGAGCTTGAGAGGTGCTGCAAAGAGGAATGGGTGAAACTGGCCAAGGATAGGTGTGCCAAGCTTGTGGCATCATATTCAAAAAGACTTGAGGCTGTAATTGCTGCCAAAGGTGCATCGGCAAAGTATTGAGCAAAGGCAGTGAATACTTATGTACATGTGATTTCTCAGTTTTTTTATTTTTAATAAATTTACAAAAACCTCAAGTAAACTTTTTTCACGTTGTCATTATGAAATGTTGTGTGTAGAATTCTGAGGAAAAAAATGAATTTAATCCATTTTGGAATAAGGCTGTATGTAACATAACAAAATGTGGAAAAAGTGATGTGCTGTGAATACTTTCTGGATGCACTGTAACTATCCAACTGCAGGTTTATCTGGAGATAAGCAAAAAACAAGTGACATTTACTCTCCCAAGTTTTTAAATATTTTGAAAATTACTGTGCTGCAAAATCCTCTGTTTTATAGTACTGTCACAGCATTTAGCTTGAGATATTGGGAGAAAGCATTGAATTGCCTGATAGCATCAAGCAGAAAAGACCCCCAGATGTGCTTTTTTGCACATTGTGGTGGAATGAGTCTGTAGCTGCAGGGGATCTTTTGTGATGACAACCAATTTTGCCACTGTCCTTGCATCCTCAAAAGCTTCCAGTTTGCCCATAGTCCATGAAGCGAGCAGGCTTTTCAGATGAGTTTGTTTAGGCATTGTGCATCGTTTGAGCTCAAGTTACTTCCTCAGGAGACAAGAACATATAACAGCGCACTGGCTACAACAGACTATGATAGAGCAGCAGCTTGCTACATACATACATCAAAAGAGCTGTGTCTCCTAAGGAAGTATAGTTTGCTGTGACATTTCTTGTACAGTGCCAGTTTGTTGTCAGACCAGTTGAGTTTGCTGTTTTTCTGAAGCCCAAGGTACTTGTAACTCTGCACCACTTCCACATCTTCCCCTGAATTCTGACTGGTCTCCGAAGCTTTTTGGCACTCTCAAGCCCACCACCAGCTCTTTTATCTTTATTAAGTTGAGCAGCAGGTGGTTCAGGGGGCACTGCAAGATGAAGTCCTTTACAAACCGCCTGTACTCCGACTCATCTCCATTATTAATGCAGCCTATGGATGGAGGAGCAGTCTAAAACTTTCTGTAGGTGGCAAGAACTGGGGAACAGGGAGAAAAGACAGTTTCCTGTGGTGCTTCAGTGTTACACACTACCATTTCTAACACATAGTCCCTGAGCCTCTGTGGTATGTTGTTCAGTTAGTCCATGATCAAGGAGATTATGGAGGAGGCATCAAAATGCATAGTTGCTGCAAAGACACTGCACTGTTTTCCCAACAACACACTGTGGATCACAAAATACCAGAAAGCCCTACTGATTAAGAAGAAGAGAGCCTAACAATCTTGAGATAAGGAGGAAATCAAGTGGGTACAGACAGAACTGAGAAAAGAGCTCTCTGAGGGGAAAGCCTACTACAGAGGGAAACTTGAGCATGTTACAGCAGAAGAAAGTAAAGGAAGTGTGGAACGGGATGGGGACTATCACTGGCTACAAGCAGGCTGTTATACATGCAGAAGAAGGGAACAAGAACAGAGCTAATGAACTGAACCACTTCTTCAAAAGTTTTGCTTCATTCTTGTCAGACCCCACCCTCCTGAAACACAGCTAGCCTCTGTGAGCAAGCTGAGGAGGTCCCAAAATCCAAACTGCCATTTGTACTATGCACAACCTTCCCCTAAAATGACATTACACCTGTGTCTGGACTATCTGTCTCTGCTGATCAAGTGAAGAGAGAGCTGGGAAAACTCTGCAAGAATAATGCTGCAGGCCCAGATGGAATCAGCCCTAGGATGCTGAAGACATGTGCCTTTCCATCCTGTGGGGTCCTTTAGCACCTGTTCTCCCTTTCCCTGAATTTGCAGAATGTTCCCCAGCTCTGGAAATCATCTGTGTCCCAGTGCCAAATAAAGAGCATTCCAGTGATTCCAAGAACTTCAAACCAGTTGCTTTTACTTCACTTTAAAGGCTGGTCTTGAAACACCTCCAACTCTCCTGGTTTCAGAATATCTTGATCCTCTGCAATTTACCTATCAGACACATACATGCTCCTTAGAGCCTCCCCCTACTTGGACAAAGCCTGCACCACAGCCATGATCATGTTCTTTAATTTTTTTCAGCACCTGAAATGGAATAGATGCAGAATTAACAAGAGGTAGTGGCATGATGATGAGGTGGTTAGTGCTGTTGCCTAATGGAGCTAGACTCCTAGGATTGCTTCTGTGTACTTTTGATTTCGGTGAAGAGTTTAGACATTTGTAGGACAAAGTGGGCATCGTCCATTTTTATAGTGCGTTTAGTGGTGCGTAACGCCTGTTAAGACAACAGATTTAACAGGAATGCAGAAATTCAGCTGCACCCCTACCTGAAATTCAATAGTAAACGGTGTAAATTAGAGTTGAGATAACACTTCCGCAGAAGCTCCCTTAGACAAAGACATATCCAAATTGGCATTTACTCTATCTTAGTCTTGCAATGGCGAACTGGACTCTGACTAGATGTGATGGACACAATAACACACCTACAAGTAGACATTGATTTTTCCACTGGAAGTGAGTTTGATCCAATTACTGGAGGTTACAATTTACTTCAATTTAGCTGCATTCATCTCTTCTATCTGGGAGGCATAAAGCTGGCAATCTGTGCTCTTTGGGGATCAGGAATCTGTTCATCTGCTCTCAATAAACTGAGAAACCACTCACTCTCTGCAGAGCAAAAAGCTCACAAACTTGGTTTGACCTGGAAGCTACTCTCTATAGAGCATTGGAGCTGAACACTCTGAACTATCTCTAAGATCCACTCTGCTAAGCCAAGCTCTGAGCCCAGTCTATGAACACTGAGAAGCAGCATTATTTCAAGAAGGGAACTTCAGCATCTACACTTTTGTGCTTAAAAGAGTAATGCTTTTCCCTATGAAGATGAAGAGAACACAACAGCCTAACAGCAAGCTGAGGAAGACAGCATCACATCACACTATAGACAAAGGTCCATGTAGCAGACACCAAGAGTGCACTCCAATGTAAGAAGAGTCCTTCACTTGAATCCAGAACAATGACACACAACTCCACCACACGTTAGACATCATCCTTTAAGACTTAGTATCATAAAACAGTTCATCTGCGCCAAGATAAATTGGCCAGTAAATAGCCATCCTTTTCAGCGTTATGATAATTGCATATGTATCAACACAGAAGATAAGACACTAGACAGACAAATGTATCAACACAGAAGATAAGACACTAGACAGACAAATGTATATTTCTGTAATGCTTATGGGATATCAATAAATTGTATTATTCCATTTCTTAAAGAAAGTATCCTTCAGTTAGCTTGATCCACGTGTAAAGGCCAGAAACCCTTCCTACAGAGAAAGGTAACTAAAATACAGTAAGAGCCTTACGAAATTAGTGAATTAATTACTGGCATTTCCAGTAAGGTAAAATGTATAATTATTTATTGATTAACATCAATCAAACAATTCTTACATCAATACACAAATTTTCTAAATTTATTTTGCATCCCTGGGTGAGCCATGAAACAAAAATCTCTCACTCATTTCCTCAGAATTTTTCCACCAAAGACATACAATTAAGGCTAAGTGACATCTCCAAATTTTGTGCCCTGTAATGTACTGGCATCCCTTCCAGAGTTAATTCATACCTTGCGTCCAGTGCTGTTGATGTAGTCTCCAGCCTCTGCAACCGTTAAGCTGCATTAGACATGTTTGATTTTGTACAGTATGTGTGGCGGGATGAATGGATTCTAAATCTTCTTTACTTTCTCATCAAAACCAGTGACCATTGCAGTTTCAGTAAGGTGATTGTCACTGTTCACGTAATAGTTTTGAATAGTTTTATAAGGTTCTTTAAGGAATAGAAAATGTTTAAGTTTTTTCGCTGTAGTCATTAGGAAAGTTCATGCAGTCTGTGTTGGAGACAGAATATATTTAATGCTTAAGGGTCTCAGGCTTTTTACTGCTGTGAACTGCTGTGACTAACTCCGTGAAAGGATTTTGAGCATTTTTCACATTGCTGTCACTTACTCTTTGTCTTTCTTGTGGAATGAACTTGATCCTTAGGATGATTTAGCATTTTTGTCATGTTTTTGGAAATCGTGGCTTTTCCCATTACGTGATTTCAATCAAATAGTGGAAATGTAATATTTATTTGGTGTTAATTTTTTGCACAAATCTTCTAAAACAATGTGTACCTTTTTTAGTGTAATACTGCACAGTATTGCAATGTACTGTAATACTGACAGGATAACAGTCTGCTGACCTGCACCATTATTACCACAGATTCAGCCTTATATAGATTCTGTATGGACATCTTCAATACATTATCAGACTTTTGTGTGTTTGTTGATAAACTATGTTACATCGAAATTGCCTTTTTCAATTTTTTTATTTGAGGGGGTGGCTCAAATAATTCCTTTTTACAGTGATCACTACTGCTGCTTCATACCAACCAAACAGCCATTAATGAGTCTCATGAAGCATTACTGAATGTACAGATCAGAGGTTTCATTAAGGGTTCGTCACATAATATTGTATGTCATCTTCTGGTTTAACTTGTTTTTTATTTTCTAATACAGTTCCTTTATAAAATTTTAGAAATCTTAAAGTTTTTAGAGACAAAACAAAGTTTTACAGGAGGTTTTAAAATTTAGTGAAAGTAACTAAATCTTGTGTCATACTTGTCTCATGGTCAATGATTTATGTCCTCTTCCAGGCTGTGTGGTGACTGTTTCTGGCAGGATGACATTTACCAGCAACAAGTCGATGGAAATCGAAGTGTTTGTAGATGCTGACCGTGTTTTTGAACCTGAGAAGTACCGGGCTGTCAGCGCCTTCTTCACTTTCATCTCTCTGGACAAAGATGGGAAACCTTTACCTGTTCCTCCTCTCAAGGTGAGCTTGAGTGGCTGTTGTGACTTGGGGGCATTCTTCAATATTAAGTTTACGTAGCCTTGGTCATCATAGGCCATGAGAAATGTTGACAGGCTTTTCACCATATATTTCCTGTTCGCTTAGGAAGTGTTATCTTTTGTGGGGGAAAAAAAAAACCAATCTGACCCTTATGTAAGCCTACTTGCTAAAAGTAGCAAGATGATGCATCATTACTGTCTAGTCACCAGAAATTTTCAATGCTTTGCTGCAGTAGGAGCTTACTATTTCGAACCTTTGCCAATAAAATTCAATTAAAAAAAATTGGAGGTATATCTTTTGAGGGTGAGTAAAATACACATCAGGCTCTTTGCATGTGCTTTTTACATTCATTTAAAGACCATGTGAGAGGAAAGAAAAAGACAAGCACTAAACATTATTCCCTAAACCCTCTTTATTTCTATGCTGCAAGTCTGAAATGTTTTTTTTATAAATATATACTCACATTGCACTACTGGCTATGACTGAACATTTCCTGTAGGTCCAAAAGGCAAATCCCCCACAAACTCCTTGTTGCATGAAGTCCCTACAGAATTGTAACATATATTTATTTATATTTTTTGCATCACTTCTACAGTGCAGTTATTTCCTGGCCTACATGATTCTAATTTTAGTGTGACTTCTGGCAGCCTGCAGCTATGCTGGCCAGTCCTCTCATTAATATTGCATGTGTATAACATGGCATCATTGGAATGTTATTCCTCAGATTTTAAAATCCACATACCAGACAATTAAGAATCCTTGAAAATATAGCTTGTAAATAGTGGCAACATGCATAATCATATATTGCCCATTCGTTTCTCTGCACAAACAAAATATTTATATGTACGTAGTTTCACCACCTTAAAGAAGATTCTTTGCCATACTGAGTCAGCCTAATAGGACTTCAATTTATGGGTTTCAGACGATACCACTTTCTGAGGTAATACTCATTTCCTCAATATACCTGAACCACATGAAAGATATTTATGTAAAATAAGAAGCCTAACTTGAACTTTTGTATCACCATAACCTACGCATAACTGTCAGTCACTAAATTGTCTCAACCCCCCATAATTTATTGTTCACAAAATACAGATTGCTTGCCATGTTGAACGCAATCTCAAGGATGAATGAAGAGAATACACTGTTAAAAATAAAGGTGCCAGAGTGAATCTTCAGATTGATGTCATAGGAGAGCCATTTTTTCCCCCAAAAGATCCATCTACATGAAGGTTCAAGAAAAAACTTATTTATTTAGATCTTAGCAGGCTCCATATAGTAAGTAACCATGAATAATTTTGTGAAATACCAATGAGTCATGATCCAAATAGCCTGTGTTACATATGTATGCATCAAGAGTTCTAAGTCTAAGTTTTCTTAATCTGTTAGTGCCCTGCTATTTAGCCTACCAAACATGAAAGATTTCATTTTTTTCTACATATTAGGAAGGTTTTCAAAACACAAAGAGCCGACTTCATATGCAAAGAACCCTTCCCAGAATGCCATTCAAGAACCATTATTTGTAAAAGTGTAGATGAGATAAGAAATGTAGTCAAAGTTTCCAAAAAAAAAAAAAAATCAAATATTACAAACTAGTACTCACAAAGCTACAGCAGGGAAAACTTCTCATTGAAACATTTGTCTTTAACAAGAGGCAAATTAGTTGACACTGGAATGAAATATGAACAGATTTTCCACCAACATTAAGGAAATTTTCAAAAAACTGACACAAAACAGATTTTGCCATCTAACACCCGAAACTCAGTCCTTGAAGCAGTTTAAAGAAACAGTCACCATACAGAGCCGGCCTTAGGGCGAAGCGAACGAAGCGACTGCTTCGGGCCCACAGCTGGAGGGGGCCCACTGCGCCTAAGGTTTTTTTTTCCCTGTGATGTGATGCTGCTGCGGAGGGCCCAATGGAGCAACAGACTCTTTCACTCCAACCTCTATTACTAATTTTTTTATATATATAATTCACGGCAACATATTCCATCACTTAATTACTCCATGTGGACATCTCCACTCGGCACGCCAATCTTCATTACGCTTCACTCAGGCCTGCGCGCCTGTTGCTGCCTCCACGGCTCATTTGTGCCTCTGTCCTCAGTAGGCGGCCACTTACACTTCAGTCAGGGCCGCTCCGCCGCACTGCATTCTCGACAGAGCATAAAAGGGGCCCTTCTCTTCGTAAAGCCATCACTTTCCTTTGTATCAATATAGTCCCATTTTGTTAGAAAGAACGTCTTGTAGATAGTAGTTAGGCCTTGCCGAATTTCCACAGTTTGAAATTATTGTATTCCAAATGTCTTCAGTTCCACCGCCAAAGAAATATAAATCAGGTGCTCAAAAACGTAAAGAAGAAGCCAGTCAGTGTCAAACGGAAATCATCAAAAAGTGATGGTTGTAGATGCCGGAAAAACGCATTTCTGCAGCTCAGAATGCAGGAAATCACTTGGTGGCCAGAGCTCTGCCCCGGACCCCCTAGCTGCAGGGGTCGGGCCCCTTACGGGGCCCTCGGTATCAGTTTGCTTCGGGCCCGAAATTGTCTAGGGCTGGCTCTGCACCATATATCAGCCTGAATAGCAGAGAGTGGTGTATATGAAGAGAACAGAAAAGAAGACAAATTGAGGTACCAAGGGTGTGTGGTATACCAAATTCATGCAGATCCCACTCGAGACAAAGAGTTAGTACTGAGACACGTACTGCATTATATAGTATGTGAGCACCCTGTCACTGTAGGCCACCTATAAAATAATAATTGGTCTTACTGTGTAAACTGTAGCCTAATCTTATCACTTTATCTGTACACCAAATATTTTATGACTTTCAAATATTAGGCCAACACTCAGGGATGCACTGAATTTTTGGCCACCAAAATTATTTAGCCAGAAAGAACAAAAAATGGTAAATCCAGTATTTGGCCTAAAGAGGAAAATGAATGCACTTTTTGGCCAGATGTGTGATTTTTGTTTCTTTTACTCTCCTCCTGTACTATAAGCAATAAGTAATACATTTCACTGCACTGCATTGTGAATAGTATGGATGTCTTCTCTAGAAGATTTGAACAGATTAGTTTATAATGAAGAATGAGTAGTTGCAACATACATGGGGAAATTGCAATGTTTTTATTAAAGCAAAAGCAAATGGTAAAGGAATTGAATCGGGGCACAAAACACTTATAATTAAACAAGTTGAGCTTAATAAAGAATGAGTATCATATGTGTATGGTTTTGGAATTTTACCCTAATATATCTACTTTATAATGCTCTACGTGTACAGTCTTATCTGCACGTCGACAGCTGCCTTAAGCAAAAAGACTTACTAGCTCAGCATAAGCAGTCCAGACAGTTAAGCTACACCCATACCAAACACCAAAGCAGGTGCCCACTCACCACACTGCTTGTTTTATTGGAGGTGTCCCCCCTCAGCTGCTACCACCCAGACCAGGTACTCTTATTATTATACCTTGAATATATTATCATGGAAATTTCTGTTTGTTATTTTGGTTTTCCTATACTATAGATACTATTAATGGTTTAATATAAGTATTGAGTATCTGCTTTATAATCCCCCACATATACAGCTTTACCTGCATGTGGACAGCTGCCTCAAGCAAAGAGACTTACTAGCTGAGCACAAGCAGACCAATTCGTTGTCTTCAGACATGAACTACACCTGTGCCAATCACCAAAGCAGGTGCCCACTCACTGTGCTGCTTTTTATTGAGGGCATCTCTTCTCAGCAGCTGACCCCTGTGGGAATATGGCAGTCACCCACACAAGGTGCTTCAATCAGTATACCTTGTACCAATCAAACAGTATAAAACCAATATATTATGAAGCGACATTAATTGAAACACAGTAAAGTTGATGGTAGCAAAAATAGGAAATATATTTGAAAAGAGTCTTGAAAGCTTTGGAAATGTATTTGGAAAAGTGTCTTATTAAAAGTATTTATCCAGAAAACAAAGATGATGAAAGGCGAGTCTTTAAAGTCTGGGTGCAGAGTTGCTTCAGCCTGCTTTTCACTCCACAGAGGTCCTTGCCAATTTCATTGGGTTCTTCTTTCTTTTGTTGTTCCCTTCTCTGCTCTCCTTGTTCTTCACTCTCCTGCTCGGCTCTTCCTGTTTCTGTTCTGCATGCATCCCAGATTTAACTTCATGTCAAATTAACAACGTTTCCAAGAATAATCTTGAGTTGTCTGCCATTCTCAAATTGTTTTTCCATTTGGATTCTAATTACCCAAGGTCTAATAAATTACAAAAAGGTATTTGTAACAATCTATTTTGTTTAAGATTCTAAAAGAATTATCTTAAAGATACAAAGGTCATGTCAGTAAAGATGTAGAATTTAAAATCAATCTATAGTAGTCATTGAAAAATATAGAGTGTTTTTAAAATGGAATTAGAGTCCAGTGCTTAAATGTTTAAGGAATCTTCATTTAAACAAAGTTAAAACATGCAGGTTTTCTAATTGTTGGCTGTTTACTCAGGTGTCCTTATTGCTGACAGGCTAAGCGGTATTAGCTCACAGTTCACATTTTGACTTGTATTTACAGTCCAAGTTCTTTTATGTATTCTTTAATACATAGTTCACTATTATGAGCTTTGAGCATTTTTTCATATTTCTATAACAATACAATATGACTTGAAATGGACAAAGCACTGCAACAAGCTAAATCTACTCATATTTTATTACTGTTTTTATTTATTCACTCATTTACAGTATCTATTTTCAGTTCATTTATTTAAATATGCCCTCCTTGAAAAGATGGACTCTTGTAAAATAATTTTCCATTATCTTGCAATAGCACAAAAACAAATATGTGAAAAGTGCTATTCAGTGCAGTGTTTTCTGATATTTTGGCTTTGGCCCAGAATTTTTATGTTGGTGCATCACTACTAACAGTAAATTCTTCCTAATTTGGCAGTATTTATGAAAATAAATACTACTAGCAATAGTATGCATTTTATCAATTTGGCTTGGAGCATTGTTGTTTCTTATTTATTGTAAATGAACAGTCATTGAGGTGAGTAGAAACTGACTGATCATTTATTTTTTTTTGGTTATTTACATTTTCTGTCATGTTGGCAGCATTGGGATGGCATCAGTCTGGTGCACTACACTGGAGTTCTGGGTTCAGATTAGGGCAACACAATGGTATAGTGTTCAGCACTGCTGCCTCACAGATCTAGTATACTGCGTTCAAATCCAATGCCAGTTGTTATTTGTGTGGATTATATTCTACAAAAGTCTCTGTGTGTATTTTTTTCTGGGCGCTCCAGTTTTCTTTTCACATCACAAAAAACATGCAGGTTAGATTCTTTGGAATCTCTAAACTGTCCCAGTTTGTAGGTATATATGTGAAGAAATGCTCTGATGGACTGAGACAATGACTTGAACTAAAAAGTTTTGAAAATGTTGTGTTATGCAATTGCTGGAGTACCTGGCCACTTATAAAAGAATCTCATTATGCAAACTCAGTAACTCTGTAGGTAGGACTGATCAGATTCTAAACAGAATTGAATACTTGTTTCTTGTTACTTCCTAAATGAAGTTCATCACCTCTTTTATAAACTTGTCAGATGGTATTTTACTTCCTATACCAAAAACTAACCTCAATGATATGAAATGTACCCTTGATGGGACACAAGGCACAATCACCAGTTAACGTGACATGCATAGTTTTGGAATGCAGGAGGAAAACCTAACCACCCTGAGAAAAGCCTACTGATGCATGTGGAGAATATGGAATCTCCACAGAACCAGGACCTGGGCATGGAATTTGAACCTAGGATGGTGGATCAGTGAGGCTGCAACATTAACTAATATGTCATTCCTGGATATAAATTTATGAACCATAAATTTTGAATTAAAAACTGTCTCCTGAATTACAAATGTAATGCTGTATGAGTGCAGGTATACATATATCACAATCCAAAGAATTGTATTATGAAAATCTACCAAAATAAAGCTTAGCCAGAAGCATTTCTTGTGTGTCTTTTTGATTTGAAAAGCCAAGTCAAGATTTCCTGCTTGTCAGGACATATTTACTATCTTAATGATTTTTACTGTATTTTAGAAATATAACATTTTTTTTCTAATAAATGTATGCTGAGAAATGTTGATGAAGGATTAAAAAAACAATCCAAAAAACATATAAAACAACAAATGAAAGAGCTTTTGATTTGATATTTAGGAATAGTACAGCTGCCCCAGATAGTTCAAGGTTATAAATAGCACATTGACAAGCCCCTGGCTTCTATTTTTTGACTTCAGGTGATTTTCACTCGTGTGAAAAAATCCTCCTCGTGTGTCTATTTTTAGAACATCTCGTTTTAGCTCCCAGACGGGGGGCTGGGATTGGCTGCAGTGGGCTGCAGTGGGCCGGAGAGAGGGGACTGCAGATGGTCTTGTGGCTTTGTTACCCTTGAGCGCTGCTGCTAATTAGCATATTGGAAAAGAGAAATAGAGAAACAAGGGAAGGCCTCTCAGAAAAGTCTGTGCGTTAGTGTCACACAAGGCATTCCCCTCTTAGCAAATAAATGTGTTGTTAATGGTAAGAAGAACCCAGAAATAAAGGTTAGCAAATGGTTGACTGGGAGCTGTCAAATTTATAGGTAGGAGTCTCCTTTTTATGTGTCGGAAGAACAGGCTTTTTGGTCATTGCAATGCTATTTTCACAGATTTATTAAAGAAAGCAGCTGAAGTATGATGACAGTTACAAGACTGCCCTGGTTTTTAGAAAAAACCTTTTGTCAAATCGAGATGACCAGATTACATGAGATCCAGCAGACTGATGACATGGCTCCTCCAGCCCTTAAGCCTTTTTGAAGTGCCATAATTTCACTGCTGTCAAGATGTTACACTGCAGACATTACTGACCCTGACATAGAGGGCATAAAAATAACCTGTTTTAACCCTGTCAAACACATGCATTAGAGCAATATCTGAAGTTAAGGCTCCAATCTCATTTCTCTGATGCTGTCACATATCAGCTGGTCCAGAGACTTTGGCCGTTTAAACCCTGCCAAGCTCAATATTGCAATATTTAACTTTCAGAAATCTGACCAGAGGCCATAAGAAGCAGAATATTGGTATTGGGTAGGAAGGATCATGTTCTCGAGTGGTAAAAATGAGGAATACAGAGATATAATTCAGTAGGGATATGCCCTCAATCGGGAAAACTGGACAGAATATTGGGGTCTGACATGTTTAGAAAACTGCAAGCTGCTGATAGCCAACGGTATCAGAATCCATTATGATAAAGCTATAGGACCTTGAGTTCTGATAGAGTTTGTTGGCATGGATGTAATTATACAGAGTGCGAGAGTGTAAACAAATTTTAATGTATCGTGTATTCTATTGTCTTCTTCATGTGAGGGTTAGGGATTAAGAACATGCTTACCTAAGCTCAGTCTCATGGCACCCTTTTAGAAATTCCCAGTTGCTCACAGACCAAATGAGAACTATTATCTCTCTAGCATTTCTTACCTCTCCTCACAGTGGGCTGTGGAAGTGCCGCAGGGGACCTCCTCACCAGATACTCAGACTCCACAGAAGCTGCAACTTAATTCTAAAGTCTCCCAAAATGTCCAGGTTGTCTCTTGTAATTGAGTGAGAGCCTGGCAATTATGCACAAAAACATTTTTCTTTTGATCACTCTGCATGGCTTTTCATTTTGGGGGATGGCTAAGATGAAGATTGACTAATACAGTGGTGTGAAAAACTATTTGCCCCCTTCCTGATTTCTTATTCTTTTGCATGTTTGTCACACAAAATGCTTCTGATCATCAAACACATTTAACCATTAGTCAAATATAACACAAGTAAACACAAAATGCAGTTTTTAAATGATGGTGTTTATTATTTAGGGAGAAAAAAAATCCAAACCTACATGGCCCTGTGTGAAAAAGTAATTGCCCCCTTGTTAAAAAATAACCTAACTGTGGTGTATCACACCTGAGTTCAATTTCCGTAGCCACCACCAGGCCTGATTACTGCCACACCTGTTTCAATCAAGAAATCACTTAAATAGGAGCTGCCTGACACAGAGAAGTAGACCAAAAGCACCTCAAAAGCTAGACATCATGCCAAGATCCAAAGAAATTCAGGAACAAATGAGAACAGAAGTAATTGAGATCTATCAGTCTGGTAAAGGTTATAAAGCCATTTCTAAAGCTTTGGGACTCCAGTGAACCACAGTGAGAGCCATTATCCACAAATGGCAAAAACATGGAACAGTGGTGAACCTTCCCAGGAGTGGCCGGCCGACCAAAATTACCCCAAGAGCGCAGAGACGACTCATCCGAGAGGTCACAAAAGACCCCAGGACAACGTCTAAAGAACTGCAGGCCTCACTTGCCTCAATTAAGGTCAGTGTTCACGACTCCACCATAAGAAAGAGACTGGGCAAAAACGGCCTGCATGGCAGATTTCCAAGACGCAAACCACTGTTAAGCAAAAAGAACATTAGGGCTCGTCTCAATTTTGCTAAGAAACATCTCAATGATTGCCAAGACTTTTGGGAAAATACCTTGTGGACTGATGAGTCAAAAGTTGAACTTTTTGGAAGGCAAATGTCCCGTTACATCTGGCGTAAAAGGAACACAGCATTTCAGAAAAAGAACATCATACCAACAGTAAAATATGGTGGTGGTAGTGTGATGGTCTGGGGTTGTTTTGCTGCTTCAGGACCTGGAAGGCTTGCTGTGATAGATGGAACCATGAATTCTACTGTCTACCAAAAAATCCTGAAGGAGACTGTCCGGCCATCTGTTCGTCAACTCAAGCTGAAGCGATCTTGGGTGCTGCAACAGGACAATGACCCAAAACACACCAGCAAATCCACCTCTGAATGGCTGAAGAAAAACAAAATGAAGACTTTGGAGTGGCCTAGTCAAAGTCCTGACCTGAATCCAATTGAGATGCTATGGCATGACCTTAAAAAGGCGGTTCATGCTAGAAAACCCTCAAATAAAGCTGAATTACAACAATTTTGCAAAGATGAGTGGGCCAAAATTCCTCCAGAGCGCTGTAAAAGACTCATTGCAAGTTATCGCAAACGCTTGATTGCAGTTATTGCTGCTAAGGGTGGCCCAACCAGTTATTAGGTTCAGGGGGCAATTACTTTTTCACACAGGGCCATGTAGGTTTGGATTTTTTTTTTCTCCCTAAATAATAAAAACCACCATTTACAAACTGCATTTTGTGTTTACTTGTGTTATATTTGACTAATGGTTAAATGTGTTTGATGATCAGAAACATTTTGTGTGACAAACATGCAAAAGAATAAGAAATCAGGAAGGGGGCAAATAGTTTTTCACACCACTGTATATAGAACGTTTTTTTCTCAAGCACTTAGTTCATACTTTATTGTTGCCATTTGGTATATCTGCCACATTTCTGCAGCCACTGCTCGGATCCATTGGTCAGTCATATGATGTCCTACACCATTTTTTTGTAACCAGGCATTGAGCCATATAAACTCAGGACAGTCATCCTCCCTCAATTGTAGAGATTGAGCCAGTTGTAGATTTCCATACTCTTAGATTGTAGGATATTGTTTCTTATCTCGACCTTGTGACCCTCACCTATATACTTGTGCATTAGTGTGTGCAGATGGTTACAGTCAAATAAGGCACAGAGGACAACGGCATCTGCACACAGAAAAAAAAAACTGCTTTCATGTCTCCAAACTGGATACTTTCAATTACTGGAAATCAGGAACCAGATAGGTAGGAAGAAACACCCCTAGTGGAGTGGGTTTTATCTTATCCACCTGTGTATTCTTACTAGTTCAGAGTTTTTCTGCTACTCAAAATATTCCTACCATTTTCCAACAATATCCAGTTGAAGTTAATTTTTCCTGTCTCCCACCCATTTTCTTGAATTGGTAGAATTTTTTAAAGACTGCACTCTATTCGTGCACACCATACAGGGCTAGATGTTACAGGCACTGAACACCTTTTGGCTATAGCATCTAGTAATCCTCATCACCATAGAGGTTGTCTCCTGTGGTGAAACCTGGAGATGGGTGTGCGCGTACTTACAAGCAGCGGCTGAGATCTGTTCACCTGGAAGTTACGACAGTAGACAAAATATACACCTCAGTGCAGTTTTTTGTTGGAGAATGTTTCTTGCATTCATGTTTCTATTTTGAGAATCAGCTTTCTAACTCTCTAGCCTTCCTGCAAGATTTTAACATTCTAACATTGGGGAACGCCAGAGGCATCTGGAATGGTGGAATAGAGAGAAAAGGTCTCCCAAGTCTGAACACAAGTGATAAATTGTTAGTGGATTTCTGTGCTAGTTATGGATGGGCCATAGAAATATCATGTTTTTACTCAAGGCTGAACATGGTGGTGCATCTTGGAGCATAGATCAATGATGAACTTGGTATTCTTGTCCTCTATAAATTTCTGGACCGTTGGTAAGCAGATCTTTGAACTATATACCACATATGGACAGGTTTATAGTGTCATTATTGTCATGTGTTCAGAGTATCATAGTGTCATCAGGTGCAGGATAGGCACCATAGAAGGAGACTACTTGGACACTAACACATTAGTGGACTGGAATGGGTTTGTCTCATGTGTTTTGTTTATTGCTTTCTTTGAGTAGTGTGTCACTGGCTGCTCACTACTGTACTGGGGGATAAATATTAATAAAAGAAACTGTCTTATCTTGCTTCTATCTCAAGAACCACCTCAGTTATAACATATATTAAACGCTTGTTAATTCCGAACATGGTTACATTTATAAAGATTTTGCCCATTTCTCATTATTTTCTTTCTTCGATAGCTGCATCATATTCTGAAATGATCTTTACATAGCTAGCTGGCACACACACAACATTTTATATGAATTTTATTTAAGATGATGCAGTGTTGTTTTGAGAACTAGCTTCCTCTGACAGTGAGAGCAACTTGTTTATTAATATTTGACATAAGAAATACATTTTCCATTACATTTTATTTACTATTAGAAACTAAAATAAAAGCTGTTTTGAAAGTCCCGTCCTTTTTATTTTAAATACTTAGTATGATACTTTAAAATATTGTCACTTTTCATTTACAATTGTTTTCGGTTGATTGTTTAGTTCATGAGAAACCTGTTACTATTATTATTTCTGTTGCTCATTAATGTTATTTGAACTACACTAAATATTTGATCACAAAATAAAATTGGACTTTTTGAGCAGAAAACATTTGCGCTTCCGTTTCAAAAAACAGTATTTGAAATTTTTTATTTATTTCATTGTGTCTTAACTTCTGGACTGTTTTCAGATCCATACCTAGTCACTGTCTTTGTTCAGATTGCCTTCTCTACCCATTGATTTTTTTAATAAAGATATTGCAGCTTTTCTCCAAACATATGATGTGTGTTTTATTCCAGTGGTGTTTCTGAATTGACCCATTGTAATTGTGTGATAGCGCACATAAACATGCCTTGCAATAGACTGGTACCCACCTGAGGGTTACACCTGAGAAAGGCCCCATCCACTTCAGTCTTGTACTGGATTCAGTATGGCTGACATGTTTTCTCATCTGAGAGTTTATTTTTCTTTCACTTGTGTCTCAAGGGTACATGTTGGTGAATACAGGGAAGTGCTGTTCATGACAATGTAAATAGTGGTGATTTCAAAGAGATTTGTGGTGTCATAGTGATTGGGGCATTATATCTTATGCCTTCAGGGGTCTAGCCTTTATTCCAGCAGCAGTCACAAACATGTACATCCTTCCCATGTGGACTTTCACTGGATATTCTGATTTCTTCCCACATGTTGTAGAAACTGATAAGCATAAATTGGCCTGTTATGAGAGTTTGGGTTTTTATTGTGTGCATTATGATGGGCTAGGTTAAGAAAATGTTGAAAAATTTTACAACACAGTATTTTATTCACAGCTTTTCTGCTTCACTGTGCTTTTGGTAGGTCATCCACTAAACAGGCCTCTACTATTGATTATTTGATTTGGCGTCTGAGGTTTACAGTACAGCTTTGGAGGTCAGCTTGCTTTTTGCTGCATGGCTGCAGCTCAATGGAATTGAAACCCTCAAAATACCTGGAAAAACAATTACCCATTCTGTTTCAAATTGTTTGTATTATTCAACAAAGACTGATTTTTGCCAATGGTATCAATTTAAAAGTAAAGAAGGTACTAAAGACATGCTACGTGGTATCACTTTGAAATCCCAAAGGGTGCACACCTGCACTAGACACTCTGATATGCAGCTGCCTTCTTTAAAGCTGCTCCTTCTTCGGCTTCCAGGGCACACATCTCTGTGAAGGTGCACAGACATTTCGCCCACATTAACTCATTTTGAAGTTGCTTTAACACAGCAATTGTTCCCTGAGAGGGGGGTGTTTCCCAGCATGTAGGCAGTTTATTGCCTCCTGAAATGACAGGCTTGCCAGGCGTTACTTCCATGTTTCTGGAACAGAGGTTTTGGGAGATCCCAGCTGCATTTCATTCATTTTGTCTTTGCTGAGAGTTAAAAGAATACTCCTCCCAAAAACGATATTTTTTTTAACTGTTATTTACCCTGTGTTTTTGGAAGTTATGGCATAGGAAAAATTTTAATGTCATGAATGAAGATAACAAAATTATAATAAATGCCAATAATGACAATGAAATTGCATTATCATTTTTGGGTGCAGTATTCCTTTGAGTGCTACCTGAGAGATGTCATCAATAGTTTGTTGAGCAGTGTCCTGCTTTTACCAGAAAATGGCAACAGACACTGGTAGTGAGGATGCCTACCGAGGGCATAAATTGAGAGTCATCAGCGCAGAAGGAGACCTTTATCTTAACCTTAGTTATGCTGGAACAGAGCATTTTGCCATTATGCAGTAGACTGGTAACTGTCCTAAATAATTTGCACCATCCTAGACTAATTCTGCTGGCAGGGGCTTTAAATCTGCAGTGTGTGGTGTGCCTCCTCCTGCCATGGTCTAGTTCTCTGCTCTATATTCTTCCCTTATTTGATGAGAAAAGCTGTGGCAGCTGCCTGGAGCATCTCTCATTTTTTTATATACAAGTGATCAGAATATAATAATCACTTTCCAGAATCTTGCATACTGTATCAAACACCAATCTGTTACACGCTGCTGTAGTCTCCCTCCCATGAGCATGTCTGAGCAGGAATTGATAGGCAATGTGCGAGTGAGCATGCTTCATGAGTATTTGCAGGACACCTGGAGAATGGTGGGGCTGGGGAACAGATGCCAGGAATGCTGCCTTCTTCCATGCCTGTTCTCCTCCTCTTAAGAGGGAACAAGATATGCTGTCTGTTCATGCAATATCTTACCAAGTACAGACATTTCTCTAAAGTTGAGGCACAAAAAAAGCTGGGCTGCTTGTTTGATCCCAATATAATGTTACTTACTGTAAATGTTTATAGCTATAAAATTTAAGCGTTTGATTTTTTTGTGTGGTAAGGATGCTTTCGTCCATCAGCTCATTTTCTGTTCTCAGATCTGCTACCCACTTTCAAAGGAAGTTTGCCATTTGTGTCTGGATGTTTAAAATCTCTAAAGAAAATTATTAGGAGAGAGAATGACTTGTGGACATATTTATGCGTTAGTATATCCCAATCGATGCAAAGCTGTTTTGTCAGCAGCTCATGGGAACTAAACTAGCATCAGCGGGAACATCCCAGAATTCCCTTAGTAATTGTTCTGGCCTTCCTCAGAGTGTAAGGATTCCCTTATATTCATTAAATGTGAAATCTCAAATACCTTCCTAGATGCTTTTCTCTTGGCCGCAACCCTTCAGATACTTACTGGAGAATAATTAAGTGATTTTTCTTTACTGGTTTTGGTATCACTATATTTTGTGTACTATATCCATTGACTCCATACTTGTTTGTCCAATAGCAGCCTCTGATTGTTATTGGCATCACTTCAAAGGCTGGTCAATCTGTTAAAAACTAAACTTTAGAATGTGCAACACTGGTTCAGGAAGAGGTACTGATTCAAACCAGACTCCCATGATGAAACAGTTTCTGTGTAATCTCATTCTTTCTCTCATACAGTCACGTTCTCCTAGCATGATGGAGAGTATTGCATACTTCCTTACAGGTTTTGTTCACTCTCTAATCTTTACCTTTTCACCAAGCAGTATGTTTGTGGCCTGATGACCAGTACACTTACAGCAATATAGAACAGAAATAGCTGTTCTACCAAGTGCAAACCGTGATTTCCCAGTTGGATGACACTAATTCTGGCATTACAAACTATGTCTGCACTTAGTTGTAATGTAACAAATCATTTTTCATGGCCTGAAAATGTTCTACATCGCATATAGTAAATTGTGTTAACTAATAAACAAATTTATAATAAATACAGTTTCTGCTAATGAACTGCTACCAAACTCTGTTTTAAAAACATAATTGTGCCTAGTAAGGCCTCTGTTAATTTATCACTTCTGACCCATGACTATGTCCTACACATACAGAATGCATGTTCAGTGCCCAGACTGCAGGTGTAAATAATGATGGCCTATGTCAGTCAGAGTGTTATCTACATATCCCAGATCTAAGGTACTTTAGCCTGAGGCTGGAATTCACAAGTATATAGGTCAGTGGCTCAGTTCAAAGATTAAGACATCAAGAGTTACCTACACATAAGATACAAGTCGTAGTTTGAAATCCTAATGCCCTAAGGTGCAGAATGTTGTACCAGGAGACATGGTCATGCATCACGGGCTAGCTGGCCTTTGGCTTACATGAGTGCTTAAAAGCACACATGACCAGCAATTTCACGCAAATCTGCTCAAATTGCAAATATTGCCATGACGCAGAGCAGGCAGGTGTGTAGTAATAATCCTTCCCTGCAGGCCTCCGTGTGAGTTCGTCCTGTTGTGTTAGAGAGGATGTGACAGGTGTGTGTAATTAATGGCTCTTTTGGAAAAGCTCCTCATTAATTCAACATGTTTTCTTACTGCTTTTCCCCATGTAGTGAGCCACAGGTTGACTTTTTTGGCAGAAAAAGCTTCCTCTGTGTCACTTTTAGCCATTATTCTGATTTTTTTTTCATGTATCAATGTAAAAAGAGTATTTTCTGCAGTGAATTTGAGAGCAGCCCCCAGAAGAGCTTTTCTTTTCCAGTGAAGATCTGAGCTCATTTTCACCATCAGATGAAGAGCTTTGCAGTGAAATACTTGCACTTACTTTTTTCCCACTTCTTGATTTCTTCAGCTTTCTCCACTTCTGCTTTGTTGTGGTTGCATGACCTTACTGTTCCCCACCCGCATATGCTAATTGCTGTAAGGGCCATGCAGCATTTGAACAATCCCTGACATCTGCAGACAGCTTTAAAATTATGGCATTGATGTTTATAGTTCTGATAGATAATTAAAAATAAATGTCATGATGGAGAATTTACTCATTTTGTTCTGTTTACTGGGTGGCATTTTCTGTCCTCCTGAAAATATTTTCTGATGTGACCCAGATGCAGCATCATTATTACATGAGTCGGGCTGGTTTCTGAAACTCCTGCATGCTAAAATAGCTTGAGTGTGTGTTTATGCCCTTAGCTTTACACCTCTATGAATTGTGGAACTGTGCTCCCACCTTCATGCCCCTCCAGAATTGTTCATTCTCCTTACAAGCTCATTAATGTTTTGTTTATCTTTGTGTCTAATCACAATTACAATATCTGCTCTAAAATTCTAAGTTTAGCTTTCTGTCCTTTCAAAATGCTGCTTTTGAATCAGTGGCTGATTTTTGTTTTTCTGCTGCTCATAATTCTGATTTTAAACCTCTCAAGGACTTTGCTTTTGTAATTGCAGAGTTTTAATCTTCCAGATTCTACTATTTAACATTTTATCACTCTAATATTATTGTTTCATATTTGAGCCCTTCTTAATTGTAAGTTTTACCATTTTATCCATCCAGAATGTTTCATGTTTTGCCCCTACAATATGCTTGTGGTGAGGTCTGCCTCCAGGATTCTGATTTTAGCCTTCGGTGTCTCCAGAATCATGATTGTCGGTTTCTTTGCCTCCAGTATTCATCTCACATTCTCTGCTTTTGCAGAATTTGTTTCAACTCCTGTCTCTTCTGATTCGTTGCCTCGAAAATCCATCTTAAAATTCTCTACTCCTGAAGAATTTATGTTTCAACTCCCGTCTCTCCTGAATTCTAATCATATGTTTATACTCCCCCATGATTCTGATCTTTTTGAGTCCTTTCATGATCCTGAGTTTAGATTTTTTCCTTTCTAGCTTTCTGCTTTTTGTAAATTATTTTGGCACCGTAACATTTTTTAAAGCTTTTAGCTGTCTTTTGACCTGTTTAGGTTTTTGTGGCCCTCTTCTAAGTACATCCTAATTGTGTTGATTAGGCTGGGGCTTCACCATTCGAAGCTCTTTTTGCCATCAGTCTGCACTGATCTCTCATTTCTGCCATTTGCAGGATGATGCTGATTGTGCTGTAGTTATGTTATGTTAGGGGCCAATAGAATAAAAGACTGAATCAGGCTTTCTTTAATCAATTTAGCATTGTGCACTTAGATATACAAAAGCCTGTTGTTAGAGAGAATGCATTTTTGACCTCTCTATCTGTCTCTTGCATTCTACTTTTTTATGTAACATTTTTAATAAAACATTATATGTCTTCTTGCTTTTGACCCACTAAAGGACTGTTTAATGACCTTGTTCTTTGATCGCAGATGACAATAATTTTCTTTTTTTGGTTCTTATTTGCTTTTCATGGCTGCTCATTTGCCCCCTGCTTGTTTTGACATTTCATCCACATTTTGGCTGGTGCTTTCTGCCAGTTCTTGTGGCTCAGCTTCCTTGAAACAGAAGCCAATGTCAGGAAGTCATACAGAGTGGACTGCCACCTCTGAAGGCACATTTGGACTTCACATTGCTAAACAAACAGCAGTGCATACAAAGTTAGAAAACAGGGACTCAATCAAGAGTAATGTTGTAGTGAAGACATCCTTTTCTAGATTTCAACCTGCGATTTTGTGCTTTCCCACTTTCTTGTAGTCTGCTCATCAATTTATTCCTTACTAAAACTTATTCTCTTTAGTTGAATTTTACTGGATATTTGAACTTACTCTTTTGCCATCTCTATAAATATTATATTTAAACTATACATAATTGGAATTGTGCCTGCAGCTATCTATAAATTAAATTGTGATAGAGATGGAAGATTATTACTCATCTAAGTGATTAGACATCACAACAGATGAGCAGTTCGCTCAGATGAGTAGCAATGCCTGAAATGAATCTTAAAAATGACCTGAAATGCAAATATATATTTTCATTTTAAGAAATTATATCGGAATACTGTAAATCACATACGTCTTCTTCTTTCGGCTGCTCTTGTTAGGGGTTGCCACAGTGGATCATCTTTTTCCATATCTTCCTGTCCTCTGCATCTTGCTCTGTTACACCCAACACTGCCATGTCCTCTCTCCCCACATCTGTAAACCTTCTCTTAGGTCTTCCTCTTTTCCTCTTGCCTGGCAGCTCTATCCTAAACATCCTTCTCCCAATATACTCAGCATCTCTCCTTTGCACATGTCCAAACCAACGCAATCTTGCGTCACTGACTTTATCTCCCAACCGTCCAACCTGAGCTAACTCTCTAATGTACTCCTTTCTAATCCTGTCCATCCTCGTCACACCAACTAGTCTCACTACCGTCCTGTAGACCTTCCCTTTCACTCTTGCTGATACCTGTCTGTCACAAACTACTCCTGACACTCTTCTCCACCCATTCCACCCTGCCTGAACTCTCTTTTTCAAATCTCTTCCAAAATCCCTGTTACTCTGTACTGTTGATTCCAAGTATTTAAACTCATCCACCTTTGCCAACTCTACTCCCTACATCCTCATCATTCCACTGACCTCCCTCTCATTTACACACATGTATTCTGTCTTGTTCCTACTGACCTTCATTCCTCTCCTTTCTAGAGCATATCTCCACCTCTCCAGGGTCTCCTCAACCTGCTCCCTACTCCTCTTGAGACACCCTGTCATGCTTTCTCCAGGTCCACAAAGAAGCAGTGCAACTCCTTCTGGCTTTCTTTATACTTCTCCATCAACACCCTCATAGCAAACATCGCATCTGTGGTGCTCTTTCTTGGCATGAAACTATACTGCTGCTTACTAATCATCACCTCCCTCCTTAACCTAGTTTCCACTACTCTTTCCCATAACTTCATGCTGTGGCTCATCATTTTTATCCCCCTGTAGTTACTACAGCTCTGCACATTCACCCTTTTCTTAAAAATCGGTACTAGTACACTTCTTCTCCACTCCTCGGGCATCCTCTCACTTTCCAAGGTTCCATTAAACAATCTGGTTAAAACATCCACTGCCATCTCTCCTAAACACCTCCATGCTTCCACAAGTATGTCATCAAGACTAACAGCTTTAACATTCTTCATCCTTTTCATAGGTGTCCTTACATCTGTCTTGCTAATCCGTTCCACTTCCTGATTCACTATTACCACATCATCCAACCTCCTCTCTCTCTCATTCTCTTCATTCATCAGCCTCTCAAAGTACTCTTTCCATCTGCTCAACACACTCTCCACGCTTGTTAATAAGTTTCCATCTTTATCACCCTAACCTGCTGTACATCTTTCCCAGCTCAGTCCCTCTGTCTAGCCAATCAATACAGGTCCTTTTCTCCCTCCTTAGTGTACAACCTCTCATACAATGCATCATACGCCTTTTCTTTAGCCTTCACAACCTCCCTATTCACCTTGCACCTTATCTCCTTGTACTCTTGTCTACTTTCTGCATCTCTCTGACTATCCCACTTCTTCTTCACCATCGTCTTCGTCTATATACTCTCCTGTACTTCCCCATTCCACTACCAGGTTTCCTTTCCCTCCTTCCTCTGTCCAGATGTCACACCAAGCAACCTTCTTGCTGTCACCCTTACTACTTCTGCTGTACTTTCCCAACTGTCTGGTAACTCTTCACTGACACCCAGTGCTTGTCTTACCTCCTCCCTAAACTCAACCTTGCAGTCTTTCTTTTTCAACTTTCACCTTCGGATCCTTGGCTCTGCCCTCACGCTCCTCTTCTTCTTGATCTCCAACTTCATCCTACAGACCACCATCCTATGCTGCCAAATTACACTTTCCCCTTGCCGCCACTTTGCAGTCCTCAATCTACTTCAGATTGACTCTTCTGCATAGGATGTATTCTACCTATGTGCATCTTCCTCCACTCTTGTACCTCACCCTATTGTGTTCCTCCCTCTTCTTAAAATATGTTTTCACCACGACTGTCCATCCTTTTCACAAAATCCACTATCCTCTGACCTTCTTCATTCCTCTCCTTGACACCATACCTACCCATCACCTTCTCGTCTCCTCTTTTCCCTTCACCAACATGTCCTTTGAAATCTGTTCCAATCACCACTTTGTATCCCTTGGGTACACTATCCATCAGTTCAGCCAACTCACTCCAGAAATCGTCTTTCTCATTCATTGTACACCCAACGTGCAGGGCATTTGCACTAACAACATTCATCATCACACCTCCAATTGCCAGGTTCATAATCATTGTTCTGTCTGACACTCTTTTCACTGCCAAAACACTCTGAACATACTGTTCCTTCAGAATAACCCCTACCCCATTTCTCCACCCATCCACACCATGATGGAACAACTTGAATCCACCTCAGACCCACCTGGCCTTACTCCCCTTCCATTTAGTCTCTTGCACGCATATAATCACATACTTCTCTAAAGGTTTGATTTTTGGAATATGCAGATGTGCTGCAATTTGAACAAGACTAAGCCCTACCTTCTTGGCTCCACCTTCCTCGGCCATAGACTCATTCAGGATGCCTTTAAGTAAAGTCAGCCGTGTTGCATTTGCTCTTGTAGTAGTTCTGCCAGCTCTAATTGAAGCCATTCTGTTGATCCGCCAAGCTGTTTCAACTATGGGTCTTATATTTGATTTACTCAAACCCATATTTAGAGACCTATGGGAACATGTTCAAGAAATAAAAGTTTGTTGATGTGTATTAGTACTTGTGTGCATTACTGTAGTGTCAGAAAGAGGCAAATTGTGGAGAAATGTTTCCTTAAATATTTCATCCATTATTGCATGTCCATCTTTTGATGAGCATTGGCTCAAAAGGATAGAAGCGGCTGTTTCCGGGAAGTTTGAAGTAACTTAAGAAGCATTTTAGTGTTCACAGCCACGGCAAAAATATAATGTCCATAGTTACTGATTAAGTTTGATTTCCAGACAATATATTACGTCTGCTCTGCTGGGCATATATTTTATTTTCCTGATATAACACATCTTCTGATTACAACCAATACTAAATGTAATCTCTTTCCATCTTCAAACTAAGAGTTCACATGATAGCTCTTCAAATCAAATGATTTTGTCCCCAAAAAGTATCTGTTGAGAGAGAAATTTTCAGGAAGCCACTAAATATATATTTCTAGTACCATTTTTATGTATATCACTATTTTTTTTTGGTGTATTAGACTTTTAAGCAAGGAAAAGAACAGTTTTTTTTAAATGCTAACCTTGACATACAGCTTTGTATACGTGACAACACTACTGCTGGAGACTGGAGTCATTGCATGGTCAGACGGGCAAGTAAGAATTTCACCGTACTCTGTGCACATGACAGTGCTAATACCACTAGTACTAGAACAAAAGTAATTTTATTTTACCTTTCTTTGCTTTCTGGGTTTTGTCACCTTTTGAGTTTCTCTCTCCACATCTTGCTTTTATTTATGCACATTCTCTTTCTGTCTCCCACCTCTTCCTTTTCTGTCTGTACATGTGCTCTGTCGGGTTCTTCCTTTTCTTCTTCCTTTGATTCCCCTTCTGCCCTTTCTGCTTCCGTCTCTTTGATGTTCCAATTTCTGTTACTGTTGTAATACATTTGGGCTGCTTTACATCTGAAGAAAAGTTAATGTTCAATTCTGTGGTAAGAACTTTATACCAAGAGATAATGGCAATCATCTTGCTTATCAAAGTGTCCATGAATTCAGTTTAGTATCAGAGGATATGCTAGAAAAATATCAGGTTATACACCCTGGCGCTGAAGTACAGATTTGTCACTTAGCAATGCAATAATTTAAAATACAAAAGTCAGTGTATATTATTTCAGGGCCTCAGTGTGTTTAAGTGTGTCTTCACACTTTGCTTTGACATTTATCTGTTTGCTTTAGCATTTTGTTTGGTCTCTTTGTTTTGTTTGTTAGAACTCTTGAAGCATTGGTGATGTTTTCAGGGCCGCTGCAGATGTGCACTGCAATGTCATGAACATAGAGACTTTGTAGTCACCAATTTGTATGATAACAGGTGCAAGGTACAGCCTTCTTGCAAGAGCTTTCTAAAAGCATGGGGGACTGGCTGTGCCTAGTTGAAGTCCCAGCCTACCCACATTGAAATATTGTGGCAAAACTTTATAATAGTTCATTTCTGCAAAGCTAGAAATGTTGCAGAGATTAATTAAGTAGTTCTTCATGGAGGAGTGGGCCAAAATTCCTCCAGTGCCCTAGGAGAGACTGATGACTGTCTACAGGAAGGGCCTGGTACCAGTTAATCTATCAACAGGGGCAATTCATTTTTACACACAGGCATATGTGGGTGTTGTGTAACTTTCTTCAGACATACTTTGTCAAAGCTCTGCTGCAATGTTAATTTTTAAAGTAACCTGTAAAAATAATGTATTTACAGTAACACATGCTATTTTTATGTTACTAATATGCTTAATTCACAATCTTTCCTATACTTTCCATGTGGGGTGTTGGGTGTATCTTTTAGCTTCTAGATAGAGTTATAAAGCAGTATTAACTGGTAATGCTGTAAGATGAGGATTTTATTAGTGGGTTGACCAATATAAAATGCCCACTGTATGTCATTTATTAAGTGATACTGTCCTGTAAATGAGTCTAATAAGTCCATCTCTCCTACCAAGTTCAGTCTCAATTCTAACATATCACTATCATCATTCCTTCATATTCATCTGATATGCTTCCTTATAACTTCAAGGACTTAGGTGCGATTTCCACCCAAATTTCTGTAATAGTTTGTGTGATCTGTCTGTGTTTACAAGGTTAATGTGTGTTTGTTCCATTTTCTTCCGGAGTGTGAAACATATGAGTGGTAGGTTAACTAGTAACTTTAAATTGGCATTGCGGGAGTGATTATGGGAATGTGTTTGGGTGAATATACCCTACAGTGGACAGGCATTGCAACCATCTTGTTACCCATGTTTTTTTTTTTTTGGTTTTTTTTTTTTGAACACTTCTGTTTCCTCAAGCCAAAACTTGTTCCTTGGTTTGGTGTGAGTGTAATAAAGATATTGACATTGTTTATTTCCGAGGCCATGTGTGTGTGCACTCTGTGAAAGACTTTGCAGTGGAAAAAGCATAAAACAGATGGATTCAGTAACTCTATGGTGCTTACTTTTCAGTGCCGGGTCTTTTCTCAGCCTGCATATGTTTCATATACAGTACTGTGCAGTTTTAGGCAGGTGTGAAAAATTGCTGTAAACAAAGAATGCTTTCAGAAATATAAATAATGATTGTTTATTGTTATCAATTTATAAAAGGCAAAGTGAGCGAACAAAAGAAAAATCTAAATCAAATGAATATTTGCTGTTACTACATTTTGCCTTCAAACCAGCATGAATTCTTATAGGTACACTTGCACAAAGTCAGGGATTTTGTAGGATTATAGTCAGGTGTATGATCAACCAATTATACCAAACAGGTGCTAGTGATCATCACTGTCACACGTAGGTTGAAACACAGTCATTAACTGCAACAGGAACAGCTGTGTAGGAGGCTTAAAACTGGGTGAGGAACAGCCAAACTCTGCTACCAAGGTGAGGTTGTGGAGGACAGTTTCATGTCATGGCAAGAATTAGCACAGCAACAAGACACAAGGTAGTTATACTGCATCAGCAAGGTCTCTCCCAGACAAAGATTTCAAAGCAGACTGGGGTTTCAAGATGTGCTGTTCAAGCTCTTTTGAAGAAGCACAAAGAAACGGGCAATGTTGAGGATCGTAGACGCAGTGGTCGGCCAAGAAGACTTAGTGCAGCAGATGAAAGACACATCAAGCTTATTACCATTCGAAATCGGAAGATGTCCAGCAGTGCCATCAGCTCAGAACTGGCAGAAACCTGTGGGTCCCAGGTACACCCATCTACTGTCCGGAGAAGTCTGGCCAGAAGTGGTCTTCATGGAAGAGTTGCAGCCAAAAAGCCATACCTCCGACGTGGAAACAAGGCCAAGCGACTCAAGTATGCACAAAAACATAGGAACTGGGGTGTAGAAAAATAGCAACAGGTGCCCTGGACTGACGAGTCAAAATTTGAAATATTTGGCTGTAGCAAAAGGCAGTTTGTTCGTCGAAGGGCTGGAGAGCGGTACAATAATGAGTGTCTGCAGGAAACAGTGAAGCATGGTGGAGGTTCCTTGAATGTTTGAAGCTGCATTTCTGCAAATGGAGTTGGAGATTTGGTCAGGATTAATGGTGTTCTCAATGCTGAGAAATATAGGCAGATACTTATCCATCATGCAATACCATCAGGGAGGCGTATGATTGGCCCCAAATTTATTCTGCAGCAGGACAATGACCCCAAACATACAGTCAAAGTCATTAAGAACTATCTTCAGCGTAAAGAAGAACAAGAAGTCCTGAAAGTGATGGTATGGCCCCCACAGAGCCCTGATCTTAACATTAAGTGTGTCTGGGATTACATGACGAGACAGAAGGATGTGAGGAAGCCTACATCCACAGAAGATCTGTGGTTAGTTCTCCAAGATGTTTGGAACAACCTACCAGCCGAGTTCCTTCAAAAACTGTGCAAGTGTACCTAGAAGAATTGATGCTGTTTTGAAGGCAAAGGCTGGTCACACCAAATATTGATTTGATTTAGATTTCTCTTTTGTTCATTCACTGCATTTTGTTGATTGATTGAAAATAAATGATTAACACTTCCATTTTTGAATGTATTCTTTGTTTACAGCATTTTTTCACACCTGCCTAAAACTTTTGCACAGTACTGTATGTTTGTACGTAAAATTGTGTGTCAAGAATCTTTTGTCTTCAGCTTAACGTATTTTTTTTCTAACACATCCATGTTATTCAAGTATGTTCCAGCTTGCTATTTAATGCCCACTGATCATCACATATCCACAATTTACTTTGACTCCAAAAGCAGCCCGGTCTAATAAGGCACTGGACTTTAAAGTCTGCGTTACCTGCCTAACACTAGCTATTCATGTGCTAAGGGAGTTTTTGAAGTTACTGCTTGTGAGATGGCAAGGTTAGCGTTAATGACTTCCAGTTGGGTAACATTCATAGCAACCCATTGAAAGGCAAGTCAGATCAAATTTCCCACAGAAAATATGTTTCCCATATTTGCCATAGCACATTAATACTGGATAACCTGATGTTGTTCACATTATCAACAATATATGTGTAAATAATTGCATTAAGCTGGGAATTTTTAAAGTGTCTCAGAATTGTGTTGTATATATATGTGAAGCAAAGGTTGCTTGTTTAATTTAGTGGCTATCCTTTGCCAGTTATTTAATATCTACTATGATTTTACATTTTCTGATGACCTTTTTCAAGTCCAGATCTAGTGTGCCAGGGAAACATTAAATTCCTGTTTAATTAAAACATAGTGAAATAACTTTGAGAGGCATGATTAAACGGAGGCCTGCCTCTCAAGTGTCAGGCAGCACAAATGCTAATGAGATGAGGGAAGAAGACTAGACTGTAGATGGGCAGTGTGTTATTTGATTTTTCACAGTCACTGTGGATTTTTTTTGTATGCCAAAACGATCGATGTTTGTTATCAAGGATGCGAAATTGAGACCTGTCCATATACCAGCTTGAAAATAGTGATACTGCCAACCTAGTGTAGGTGAAATTTGGCAGATTCTGGACATTTCAGTCTATAATACAACTTTCTAACCTCATTTCCCCCATCTACTTTTTATACTTGCTTGCTCCTGTTCAAGGATGCAATATACTTACTGCAATCTTGAAAACAAAGCGCACCAAACAGGAACCAGCCCTAGACTGGATGCTTGCTTGAGGCTTCACAACAAACTTCCTTGTTTATTTCTGCTATGAAAAAAAAAACAAAAACAAAAACTGTTGTTCCTATTGTGTTGCCTCTTTCATCTACTGTACATTAGAAACTTAATTCTTGCATGTTAACTCCATTTAACAGGTAGCTTTTTCTAACAGAACTGATATGCTCATTCTTTTATCAATCCATCCAATCACAGTGTACATTTTATTTAAAGCAGGCTGTTCTTTACAGGCAATAAACAGTGCACAAGTCTGAAAATGGCCTGTTTTTGTGAGTTTAAAATTTTCATAAAAAATAGATTCAGGCATCCAGGAAGTATGTACTGTATTTCTGTGTGGAACATACTTTGCTGTGACAATATTAGACCCAAGGATAACCTGAGTAGAGAGATCAGAAGTCACCACTAGACAGGCATTTATTTAGTTTATGTCATGATGGTTTAACACAGACTGCTTAAAAGAAATCTGCCATTGAGCTCAACATCTTGAGTTTTCCATCACTGTGGTTTTTAACTTCAGCGTTTGCTTATAGACGTAGAGCATTGCTACTATAGCTGGTCTTTCTCATCTCCATAGTGGCTTGACTGAATAATGTAGGCTACTGCAGTTGGTGGAGTCACTGTCTTTTTTTATATTGAAGCTGTTTTGTTATATTTTTACAGTCATTAAATATTTTGTAACAATGAGTCATATTCAAAAATAACAGCAATAATAGAATGCAATTTCATGTGTTCAGTAGACTTCATTAAATACGTGCTTTACAATAGAGGTAAAAATAGAGCACAAATAGGCTTGTGGTAGTCAGTAGCTTTCATACACAGTAGAGTCCAATTCAAGTATGTACAAATAGCATGGATTGATGTGTGTTAGTAACGGGGGGTCTGTGACTAACTGATGTTCAGTTTTTTTAAATTTGACATTTTTGAATGTGTACCCAATAGAGTGGTACTGAATAATTAGTAAATGAAAAATATTTTATTAACACAAAATAACCAATGCTAGCATAAAATCAGTATCAATATTACCATATAAAAGGAGCAAGGCAATTGAAATAAGTTCTCCATCTATTAATTATCTATTAAGATTAGTGTGGCAAAGGTGCCACATAGGTGTCGACCCAACACAGACTGACAACGGAGGCACATGTAAAATAATTAAAAAGAACTTTTAATTTTTCTTCAGCCGTGGGGCACATCTTCCCTGTGTCCCACAGGCCCAACACAGTCCCAAAACAACACAAAAGGTAAATCACCCCAAACGGCACTCTTCTTCCTCCACTACTCCACCCAGGCAGCTTCATCCTCCTCCTCCCAACTCTGGCGCCTAGAATGGTGGCTGCAGGCTCCTTTTATAGCACCCCCAGAAGTGCTCCAGGTGCTTGTTGACTTACTTCCGGCTGCACTTCCAGGTGTGGCTGCAGTCCAGCCCACATGGGCTCATTAAGCCACGCAGGTCCCCTGGCGGTGGCCATGAAGCCCAACAGGGATATGCTCCAGTGTTCTACCATTGTGGCCCCGATGCATCCCAGGGGTGCTGCCACCAAATGTTCCGGGGGATGTAGTGTGCATCCCATGGCTGCTCCCCTGGATCCAGTATCAAAGGGGCGTCCCAGCCGAGCATGGATACCGGCCGTCCACCACATTAGTTAAAACACTAAATTAGTTAATTTGTTAAAAATAAGAACTTGGAAAGGCATTGATATATCGTATACAAAAGATGACATCTTAAAGGTTTTACTTCCAGTTTGAAGATACAGGGAAGCCAAAGTGGCTCTTCAGATCTGGATAAGCCGTAACGCATGATGTGTCTGTTGTACGTTACACTGCTAAACAAACTATAACCCTGCCCTGTCCTGGCTATCAGCGGTCAGAGTGGTCCTTGTTTCTTGTTCAGCAGCTCTCATCTTCTGCTCGCAGAACAACTGCAGTTCCAGCTCTAAACCCGTCCTCTGTTTCTGTCAGTTAGAGCTGTGGCACCTTTCTTGTGATATTAATTAGTTCAAACACAACTTAGGTGCAGGTCGATAACATCGGTTCTTTACAATAATTAAGTGCAGATAAAATTAGTTCAAATCTGTGAAGTCTTACATATGCTTACATAATTGTTTTCCGCTTCCATTTATTTCCAGAGAAACAACTTCTATCTTTAACTTACCTAAAGCAGTAGCAGACAGGTGCCACGATATGACATGCTTGTCCATTTCCTCCCTGGTGTCTGACTCGTTTGCATTGGGCATCCATGCAGTTGTCAGACAAGCAAAAGAGGCAAAATCTACAAAATGTGTAAGTCCAAGCCTCCTGCTCTCATTTTAAAACTAAACCAGCAAACTAAACCGTCATTGGAATTTGCAAAGAATGTTTCTCTTTTAAGGTTGGTGAGTTCACAAACTTGTCAGTGCTTTTCAATGGGAGATTTTGAAATTTTAAAACTTTGTACAGCAAAATTTGGTTGAGACATCTCAATGAAAACTGAGCTGTCTCACCAAATTTCCTGGAAGAATAAACGTGCCAAGGGGCCGAGTTGTTTCCTGCAGAGAGGCGAGCAGACAAATGGAGCCACTTTACAACAAAATTGGTTCACAGGGGCGGAAATGTTTCATGCGGACAGACAGACAAGACTATCACAGTAGGTGCTTTATGCATTAATTGCAAACACACCTTAAAATGAATAAAAATTAGTTGCTCAGTGGTTACTTTAAACTGGCCTGGGGTGAGTATAGCTGTGCCCCCCGACATTTGCTCACATCTGGTCCAGAATATGCTCTGCGCTCGGTCCAATTTCCCACAACCCAGTAATAGAAAAGTAAAGTGTTGTTCAAAGAAATTCTTGGAAATTTGTTTTAAGAATAAAAATACATAATTGGATGATGACAGGTGTTAGAAATAACTATTTCTACATATGTTTATGCTTTAAATATGGTGTGAAAATCTCTAATTCCTATACACTATGCTAATTGTTTAAATTTTCTTATCCGTAAATGCTCATGATCTTTTTTGCCCGGCTCTTTTTCCACTCATTTTTTTAAATGTATACAAAATGTGTTTTTAAGGTGAATATGTGAGCATGTGCTGGTTTGACTACTGCCTTATGTGCAATACCACCAGGACAGGCCTCTGACTCACTCTGACCCTGAGCAGGACTGAGATGTCTTCATAATAGGTGGATGTCACTGAACATCAACTGTTGTGACTGTAGTGGAAAAAAAAGTAAAACTTCAGAGATGGTGATGTGCTATTATAAATTCCAAGTATTTTCCTCCATTATTACAGTATATAATCAACGTCTGTGTTTCTGGTCCCACCTAAGTTTGATTTGATTGCTGCTGGTCAGCTATATTGTTTAACCATTTATTAATATCATTTCCATACTGCACACCAAAAAACAAGAGATATGCATGACTACTTGACTTTGAGATCAGTAAGTTTTGTGTTTTCATTGAATTTTTTGGTTTCATTCCCCAAATTTTTGTTTGATTCACCACATTAATTGTGATGAAAATTTCCCCTTGGGATTAATAAAGTTATCTATCTATCTATCTATCTATCTATCTATCTATCTATCTATCTATCTATCTATCTATCTATCTATCTATCTATCTATCTATCTATCTATCTATCTATCTATCTATCTATCTATCTATCTATAAAAGTTGTCGGTTTCTGCCATTGAACTTTTCACAAAGACTGCCCATAGCAAAAAGCTCCATAATTGTGTCCAGTGTAGCCTTGTCACTAAGGTGTTGGCCTGTGTACCACATGGATACAGCTCAGTCTTCACTATTGCAGTAACTCACTGTGTGACAGGTGGCTTGAACTGTGCCACTGTGATGTGGACGTTTCCTCAGCTCAACAGATACTGGTAATGTATGGTAGTTTTTGTAATACCATCAGCACCATGATGTTTGTAGATTAGAGCCAAGTTTTACCTGAACTGTGCTTTCTTTTGACTGTGTATTACTATTCAACAGGTTGAAACTGAAGAAGAAAGGAAGCGATTTGAGGAAGGAAAAGTCCGTTATCTTCAAACAAAAGCTAAGAGGCAAACAGAGAAAGCAAGGCAGCAATGACCTTCAACCTGCATCAATGTGAGGAGAGACCCTTAGTGCTGAATGACAGCAGTATTAAGTAGAGCTACTAAAATAATTACAAGAACCATGTTCTGTTTTCAGAAGAAATGTCTTGTTATTTATGTGTAGATGCTGCAAACCAAAGTCTTGCACCTTCCCATTCTTCTGTATTATTTATGATAAAGTATTTCACTATATGCAAGTGTTATAAAGATTGATGTACCATGTGCTAAATAAAGGTGGCCAAGCCAGCTGCTCACTGTGTCCAATTTCTGTCTTTTCCTAGGATGCCATCTTATAGACTCAGTGTCATAGAGTTAAAGAGGTGACATTGAACAGAAAACGTCACAAATGGCTAAGCTAGGCTATTGACCCATATCCATCATCTCAGAGAGAAAGTTGAAAAATGGGATCAGTCTTTGTCCATATCACTGGTGCTAAAAAGAAAAAAAAGGGACAATAAAAGGTCCAAAAAAAAAAAAGCTTGACCGGCTAGGCCTATAATTTAAGCTCCAGTCATTAATGATTCTGTGTGGCAAAAGAAATGAGCAAAGCATTAAGGCCTGAGAGCCCAACACAGCCCCAAATCAATGGAGTCTAGATACATACGTATACACTTTATCTGGTGTGATTGCCACGTGCTCAACATCACATAGGATAAAGTCACATGGACTCGCCATTCATGGCTTTGTTTATTTTTTATGTTGTCTAAATGAAAACGCAGATGTCCAATTAGCAATGCAAATCTAAGCAACAGCCTGTATTTCTAAGGGAGCCTTTAATCTCAGAACATGCTTTGTGTCTCACTCTGCACAGTGTCAGCACTGATTCAAAGGCGGCCCCATTGTGTCTGAGAGCAACAGATATTGAACTTTCTCAAAACTGGGTTGGCGTTGGAAATTGCCATAATATATTAGGTGCTACACCTTGTATTTATTCAGTGATTTTTATTTTTCATGTGTGGTTGCATAGTGCTGATGTCTCACAGCTCCAGTGTCCTGGGTTCAAAACTAATCCTACTGAATGCCTGGGCAGAGTTCTCCCCATACCTGCATCGCTTTCTCTTCTAACACTCCATCTTCCTCCCACATCCCAAAGATGAGTGAATGACTATAAATAGCCCCAATATGAGTGTGTGCATTGCTGTGGACTGGAATCTAATCTACGGTTGGTTGATTAAGCAGTTCACTTTGACCCCAGAATTAGGTCAAGCATTTGGAATTAAAGAATAGACAGATGTTTTTTTTATTTGCTAGAGTCGGCAAAGACAAACTTAACCTATTCAGTCTTTCTTCTAAGAATCTGCCTGAAGATTCTTATATTTCCTAATGCCCTCGTTCAAATGTGGCATTTTGCTTTACACACTCCACTAGCAGGTGATGATGACAGACAAATTGGGTTACTGTTACAGCCAGAAACTCTCACTTGTATGTCGTAGGACTGTAGGAGGACTCTTGGGTGAAAAGGAATTAATTTCATGTAGGTTGTATGCAAACAACAAACAAGTAAATAATTACCAATTGCCCTCACATCTATCTTTAGAGAGACAAGAGGTGCTGGAGTTTTTAGGAGCTGCTAGGTCAGAGTGCTAAGCTTGTCCTACCTGCCAAGAGGCACCATGCCTCCTATTGGAATACAATCACTGCAGTCAGAGTTGAAATAAAGAAGATTAGTCAGAAGTGTGAATCTCAGAAATAAAAGCTACTAAAGTACAACACGGAAAATGTTGCAAGCACATTTTATTTCTGGCACTGTGATTGCTGGACAGAGCCCAGTTCCATGATAGAGAAGAAGAGTGGGGGGCAGGATGCAGGCTTAGACACTTCCTTTCCCCCTTTGGGAATGACACTTGGATGGGCTGCACCACAATTAAACCAAATCTAGCTTGTCAGAGATAAGCGTAATGGAGATATTTTATTTTCCTCCAAGCGACCCTCAAGCTCTCTCTTTTTTTTTTAGTCTATTTATTATCATTTTGTCCACATTAAGTTGTGCAGGATCAGCTTTCACTTGTCTCCATTTACCAACATTTGCTGCTGCTGCATAATTTAAGGCACCATCTGTGGTTTTGTTTGGTGGCAGATAAGGCAAGCCTTTAACTGGCTGATAAAGAAATGCAAAAGTCAAAAAAAATAAAAAAATAAAGAGATGATCTAATGGCGGACATTATAGTAAATTCAATGCACCTCAAAGGGACTGGTGGCAATAACTTGTCTGTGGCCTGGCAGAATCACAGTCACAATCCATTACCTTTAAAAGTGAGCCTATCCAAAAAAAGACTTAAAATCAAAAAAACTAATTCTTCTTCGTGCTTTGGATAGATTTCTTCCAGTGTGATCATTTTTATTTATGAAGGCTTTATTCCTTGAAAGACACCTAGGTATGAGTATATTGTTCCTGTCAAGGGTCTGGAATTCTGTAGCTATTTTTCATTATAATGTTTTTGTTTTATCATGGCACTATCTTTTTTTCTCATGAACACTGACGTTTATTGGACCAGTTCCTATGATATGCTATCATCCAAGAACATTTTGGTGACAAACAATATAGCATGATGGAGCACTGTACCATAAGGAAAAAGTGATAACTAAGTGTTTCAGGGAACAAAACATCGACATTTTGGGTCCATGGCCAGGAAACTCCCCAGACCTTAATCCCATTGAGAACTTGTGGTCAATCCTCAAGAGGTGGGTGAACAAACAAAAACCCACAAATTCTGACAAACTCCAAGCATTTATTATGTATGAATGGACTGCCATCAGTCAGGATTTGGCCCAGAAGTTGATTGACAGCATGCCAGGGCGAATTGCAGAGGTCTTGAAACTGCAAATATTGACTCTTTGCATAAACTTAATCTAATTGTCAATAAAAGCTTTTGAAACTTATGAAATGCTTGTAATTATACTTCAGTATACCATAGAAATATCTGACAAAATGATCTAAAAACACTGAAGCAGCAAACTTTTCGTGAAGACCAATACTTGTGTCATTCTCAAAACTTTTGGCCATGACTGTAGAGCTTTCAGTTTAAAATGGTCAGACAGTTTTAAAACTTAATGGTAAAAAGAACGACAGTATGATTTTCAGTAGATACATACAGGATTAAAGTTTATTGCCAGAGCCAGTGATCACCAAGACAGCTAGCCAATCATATGTGTGTAATGTCACTTGTCCCAGAGCCCTGCTTGTGATTTTAACATACAGTGCATCTGGAAAGTATTCACAGCGCATCACTTTTTCCACATTTTGTTATGTTACAGCCTTATTTCAAAACGGATTAAATTCATTTTTTTCCTCAGAATTCTACACACAACACCCCATAGTGACAACGTGAAAAAAGTTTACTTGAGGTTTTTGCAAATTTATTAAAAACTAGCCGACCCGCGGCGTAGTATACGCCGCATAATTATTTATTGATGGGTGAACACTTCCTGAAAGACACAGTTGTCCAAGTGGGGTGGGTTTGAGGATATGACTGTGAGTGAATGAAAAGGTGGAACTCTGGAGAGAGCAACATACAATTGTCTGTGACTGAAAACTGGTTTTGGCAGATAGAGGCATATCTTTTTCAAAGTTTTGCCCTGTGCCTTATTAATTGTCATTGCAAAGGCTAATCTAACAGGAAATTGTCTGCGTGTAAAAGTAAAAGGTAAATTTGAATCTGATGGGGTCAGGAAAATCCGGGGAATAAGGACAGTTTGTGAGGTAGCAGCTGCAATAGTTTTACACTCCAGTACATTGCGGTGAATGCTGGTAACAGTTAGTCTAGTGCCATTACAGAGACTTCTTGCTGGCATGAGGTTTCTGAGAAGCATGACGACTGAACCAATTTTAATTTTGAGTTTATGCGGAGGCATGCCAGTGGGAGTAAGACTGTTAAGAAATTCTTCGGGGAATGAAGGACGTTCTCGGAAGTGAATGGTGATAGTAGCTGGAAGTATTTGGGACATCGCCACAATTTCTGCCTCGCCACCATAAACTCTGGAAGTAGTCATGTAATCAGCGTATTGTTGAGCAGACTGTATGACTATGCTTCCGTGACTAAGAACAACAGACAGCACGTCGCCGAAGTTATCGCAATGTTGGCAAACAAAGGTTACAGCCATGTTGCGAAGTTTGAGAGCAACAGTTTCGTCGATGACATTTTTCCAGAAATATCCGACTGATAGAAAGAAACAGTTACTTGATGCAGGAATTTGTATAACCTTGAAAGAAGAGTTGTTTCCATGAAATACATGTGAAGGGGTGGCCATGTTAGGAAAATGAACAGTCAACGTGGCTCAGAGGTGCATGTGGACTGTAGCACAGACGAAAGCGAGGAGTTGGGGGCGGGCACATGAGCAGGCAGTGCGCATGCCTCGAGAGTGAGGGTGGACACAGGAGGAGGGTTAAAGTTGGCAGGCGAGGCTCTGTCGTGCATATCCCATGACGCAGGAGGAGGGTTAGAGTTGGCGGGCAGGGCTCTGTCGTGCATACACCATGCGCACTGCCTGCTCATGCCTCGAGAGCGAGGGTGGACGCAGGAGGAGGGTTAGAGTTGGCAGGCGGGGCTCTGTTGTGCGTATCCCATGACGCAGGAGGAGGGTTAGAGTTGGTGGGCAGAACTCTGTCTTGTGTGCGTGCGTACCCCATGGTCGGGCAACTTGGTCTTTTATATATATAGATAAAAAAACTGAGAAATCACATGTACATAAGTACTCAAAGCCTTTGCTCAATACTTTGTCGATGCATCTTTGGCAGCAATTACAGCCTCAAGTCTTTTTGAATATGATGCCACAAGCTTGGCACACCTATCCTTGGCCAGTTTCGCCCATTCCTCTTTGCAACACCTCTCTAGCTCCATCAGGTTGGATGGGAAGCGTCGGTGCACAGCCATTTTAAGATCTCTCCAGAGATGTTCAATCGGATTCAAGTCTGGGCTCTGGCTGGGCCACTCAAGGACATTCACAGAGTTGTCCTGAAGCCACTCCTTTGATATCTTGGCTGTGTGCTTAGGGTCGTTGTCCTGCTGAAAGATGAACCGTCGCCCCAGTCTGAGGTCAAGAGCGCTCTGGAGCAGGTTTTCATCCAGGATGTCTCTCTACATTGCTGCAGTCATCTTTCCCTTTATCCTGACTAGTCTCCCAGTTCCTGCCGCTGAAAAACATCCCCACAGCATGATGCTGCTACCACCATGCTTCACTGTAGGGATGGTATTGGCCTGGTGATGAGCGGTGCCTGGTTTCCTCCAAACGTGATGCCTGGCATTCACACCAAAGAGTTCAATCTTTGTCTCATCAGACCAGAGAATTTTCTTTCTCATGGTCTGAGAGTCCTTCAGGTGCCTTTTGGCAAACTCCAGGTGGGCTGCCATGTGCCTTTTTCTAAGGAGTGGCTTCCGTCTGGCCACTCTACCATACAGGCCTGATTGGTGGATTGCTACAGAGATGGTTGTCCTTCTGAAAGGTTCTCCTCTCTCCACAGAGGACCTCTGGAGCTCTGACAGAGTGACCATCGGGTTTTTGGTCACCTCCCTGACTAAGGCCCTTCTCCCCCGATTGCTCAGTTTAGATGGCTGACCAGCTCTAGGAAGAGTCCTGGTAGTTTCGAACTTCTTCCACTTATGGATGATGGAGGCCACTGTGCTCATTGGGACCTTCAAAGCAGCAGAAATTTTTCTGTAACCTTCGCCAGATTTGTGCCTCGAGACAATTCCTTTGACTTCATGCTTGGTTTGTGCTCTGACATGAACTGTCAACTGTGGGACCTTATATAGGCAGGTGTGTGCCTTTCCAAATCATCTCCAATCAACTGAATTTGCCACAGGTGGAGTCCAATTAAGCTGTAGAAACATCTCAAGGATGATCAGGGGAAACAGGATGCACCTGAGCTCAGTTTTGTGCTTCACGGCAAAGGTTGTGAATACTTATGTACATGTGCTTTCTCAATTTTTTTATTTTTAATAAATTTGCAAAAACCTCAAACTTTTTTCATGTTGTCATTATGGGGTGTTGTGTGTAGAATTCTGAGGAAAAAAATGAATTGAATCCATTTTGGAATAAGGCTGTAACATAACAAAATGTGGAAAAAGTGATGCGCTGTGAATTCTTTCCAGATGCACTGTAAATAATGGCCTGTCTGAAGAACTGAGAGGGGGACACATCACAAAGAGAGAGTGACCATTTCATCTGGATGATGGAGAATGTAATTTAGGCACCATGCCAACTGCTGAATCTGAGATCCACACCAGAGGATCACCATCCTTGACACTGATGATTATCAGTAAGCTTTTCTAAGACTGTATATCCAGACTTTGTTATCCATTTTATTTTCGATTGTACTTTCTTCTATTGGTATTTTAATAAATGTCATATTGCTCTTGCATTTGCATACTTTGTCTTTATATCAAGAATGATTGAAGTAATAATATAAATATTAGGGCACCTAATGCAGAGTGAGATTGACATTTGCTCATCCCTGCAGCGTCATCAAGGCTTAGAGATCACACCTCAGTAAGAAGTAGAAGTTTAGCAGAAGGAAGATAACATTGGTTAGTAAGTGGCATATAACCAAAAGGCGTATGAGCCTTCATGTGTCTCAAGGACACCAGTACATCGTTAGTGCCAAAGACTGTGAGTCTCTACATGGAGCACTAGGTAGTGATTGAAACTGCAGGAAATCTCTCCTACAGCACTATGTGTGTGCGTACCTTTATGTAAGTTAATCTTAAGGCGTGACAGTAGACCAATCTAGTAACAAATGTTTTGAGTCTCACTCCTCCCTCAGCAATACAGCTGCTTAAGCCAACACACACACCTGCAGGCTTAAGAGTCATGTTTTAGCATTGACTATTTGGGTTTGGTGGGCCGCATAACAAACAGGATGAACTCCCTACTACAGGATACATCGTGGGATATTGATTGGTCAAGTTATGAAGATAATTAAAAATCCAATTATGGCTATTGAATAGCTACTGGCAAAAAATAATTCAGAAATTGCTTTTACTCACTCAAAACATGTCATCTTCAATCATTCTCTTTTTCCCTACAATTCTCAAAAAAGCAACTCAATATGCACTATAAAAAAAATCAGTGGTTGTTTTCTGGCACTTTATTCTGTTTCGATGTGGCTAGGCTCTACTGCATTATCTGAATTTATTTATTTCTTCCATATTTTTGTCATTGTGGGTACACATACCACAGAAAGCAAGCTGCGTTTTGTGTTGTATGGTATGTGAATTCAGTGACCATTGAGGTTGATTCTTTCAAAAATGTAATGCAGAGTAATCAGTTCAGACTTATTGGCACATGGACAGAGTGTAATAACATTCTTATTTCCATGCTTGACCAACACGTCAATTTCCGGTGATGCAAATCTTGCTACATGATGTAGATCACTTAAATATATCCATGAAGAATAGGCCAAAAGTGGTCCGTGCCTGGGTGTCCCCTGATGGTTCTGCAGCCCATTTGCTTCATTGAAATATTAGAATATTGGAACAATCTCGATGAAAACAAGCTATTCTGCCTCAACAAGCTCACTAATGCTATTCACTGAGATTCTCCAAAATAACACCAAGCCAAGATTTGAAGTTTCTTAAAGTCTCTTTGACTACCACACTACTTGGTTATTTATTTCATGTGTCAATGGTTCTTTATATGAAAAAAATAAATCTAATATCTGGGTGAGATTTGCTCTTCTTAACACATTTCCAATTGTGTACCTGTGTCCTTGTTAGAAAATGTATGTTAAAGTAACACCTGGGATCCACTTCACTAATACCTCCATAATTTTAATTATGTCACCTCTTAATCTGCATTTGCTTGAACTAAAAAGGCTCAGCTGCTTGAGAGTTTCCTCACAGCTCATACCTTACAGAATTGGAACCAGGCTGTTCATTCTTCTCTGAACCTTCTTTCTGTGATAAAAAATAAGGATTTAAAAGACTCACAAAATCTTCTATAAGATCAAATCAGGGGGTACAACCAAATAAACTTTAGTATCTCATAAATCCAAAATGAAATATCATCAGTGGACTCGGCAGTATCTGTTTTAAAAACTTCACAAAAATGGACCATTACAGATAAAGAGCAGTAAAACTCATTCATCTCTGAGACTTGGCTGAATTTCAAACTAACTGTCATCCATAAAGCGCTTTAAGTTCTTTTCATAAATACCTGTGACACACAAAAAAAACAAGAAACAAACTTTGTCCTCCGCAATATTTCTGGCACTAGGCGTTTTCAAGCTGTAAGCTCCTTACAGGGATGGGTGGCTAAGCCTTTCAGAAGACTGAGAATTTCTGTGTCACTTTTTATATGATGACTTCCAACATTTTGAAAGCACAGGCAGGTAATGTCTTCTGTCCCTTCTTATTACACTGGTCTGCACCAAAAATCACCCTTTTTCAGTGTGTGGAATCCATTTCTGGAACTGGAATTTCTGTACCACAAATCATTTCCACTGATTTAGTGAAAAAATAATTTATAAAATGGTTGATTTGAAAAAAAAAAGTTAAATTTGTTTTATAAGATTTTTCATGCTCAGAATATTATTAAAGTATATTTTCATCCGAAAATGTCAGTCTTCCTTATTCTTAATGTTAGTTGAGATAGGAACAACCCAAAATCAAATATTTGCTACACATGTTTTGCTCTCAGTATTTTTTTTTCTCTTTTGTTCTCAAAAATGTATATTTCAAATGTTAATAACATGTCTGTTCATTGTACAGAAGAGACAGATTTGTTGTTTAAATGGTTCTTACAGAAATATGCAAAGTTATGTTGATCCATCAATTGTCTTGACCAGGTAACAGGTAAATGAACCATAAAAGAATAAACATCTTCCTTTCACTGAAAAAAGTGTGTCTTGCTATTTCTTGGGAATACAAAGGTGGAAATCTATGAGGAGCTAGTTGGGTACCTAGCATTTGGGTGCAACATATGTTGTCTTTATAAATTAATTTCCTACAATCTCTTTTGGATTTTTTCTCCAAGAACACGATAACAGTCTCTGATCAACATGGGGTGAGGCTGTACCAGGATATTTCTCAAATAAGAGAGACTCTGTAGTGGAAAGCGGAGTGAATCTATTAGTGTTCATGTGCTTTTATTACCCCAATTAAGAAGATATTGGGGGGCAGGGGTCCATCCTGTGAACATTGGCCTCAAAGAGAGGAATCGGCACTCAATGAGACAGGAGCCCCTTTGAAGTGCACACTTACTACACCAGGTTTAGTTAGTAAATTATTTTATAATATACTAGCTTAGACTATCCAGCATTGTCCAGGTTTCTTATATCTAGAACTATCTAGCATTTGTGGAAATGTGAAAATGAAACATGTTCAAATTAATTCTGAAATATTTAATTTATGAATTCATATAGTGTAAGTACATACATATATTATTGCAAACTGTCATGTCATTTTCCAACCTAGTTAATCCACAGTGTGCTCCAGGGCGGGCTGACGCCAATCTCAGCTGACATATATACAAGGCAGGAACAAACCCTGGATAGGGTGCCAGTCCATCGCAGGGCAATCACACACACTAAGGCCAATTTACCGTTGCCAATTCACCTAACCTGCATCTATTGGCTAATTAATTAATCTAATACTTTGACATGTGCAATATTTTTAGTTTTCTCCTCCAGTGTGTGAATGTATAAAATGTTTTGCCATCACCACTCTGGAGCAAGAAACATATAGCTTGGAAAATCATGGACTTTCTGCCCTGTGTGACTGTCCCTGAGCCTTATTTATGGTCAGAGCCGTCCCTTCTTTTATGCAGATCACACACTGTGTGTGGAGCCCATGATTAGAGCACCAATGTGGACAGACTCATTGGGGATTTCGCAGACCTCTCTGATTCAAGAGCTCTGCTGGACTGCAAATGGGATTGCTCATTTTTGTCACTTAGTTTACATGACTTGAGTCAGATAGCTTCTCCCGCAATCCTAATCTTAACCAGTGTAACCAGGTGTATCTCGTAACATCACTGACTTATTACTAACCTCCTCAACAAAGCAGAGCTCTGGCGGTCAAACAGCTTGACCTGATTGGGGTTATTGCTGTTTCGTGAGATGTCAAATTAATGTTCTTGACAGTCACTTGTGATCATTTTCCATTTACGAGAAATAATCGGCCTCTAGTTAATACAAATGAGGAGCATAGAAAAGAGAAAAACAAAAACATAAAGAAACAGCTTGTGCAACATTTAATAATAATAATAACTAGGAGGCTTTGCCCCCTGCTCACTTCGCTTGCCCACCCCCCCCCCCCCCCCCCCCTCCCCCAGCGCCAACACTGCATTTCATGAATGAATATCATTTCTTTCTCTCTACAAGAAATGTGTCTGACATAACCATGCACTACTTTTCCAAATCTCTTTGCATAAGCTCTTGTTGTCTCACGGGACATGAAAGTGTCTCTGAGACAATCATATCTCGTCTCCTTTCAAGATTTTTTTTTTTATAATAGAGAGATAATAATATTAATAATATATTTTATTTATATAGTGCCTTTCCTACGCTTGGGTATATCAAATAACAAAGAGCAACTGGACCATTATTATTATTAGTAGTAGTATTAGTATTATTAATTTTATTATTATTATTATTTAGGCCTTCATTTATAAAGGAAACAAATCAATTGGACTCTTATTGCCATTAAATACCATTGAAGTCCAAATCTATTGATTAACCTCAGAATTGCAGCAACCCCTCCAGTTACCAGTTTTTCAGAACTTAAGTTCATCACAACATGCATGAGATCATCCATAGCACAAGAACATATAAGCGGCTTGGCAATCATCAGCATCAACTCAGAAGCTGTTGTGTGATGACCTCACTGAGGACTTTGCCTTCTGAAAATGTAGATGTATGTTGTTGTGATACACAACAAAGAAATTGAAAAAAATCCCTAAACGTTCACTTTCAAGTTTGGATTTTTTTAAAAAGAAGAGGGACACCTCACGCCTGGACAAACTGCTGAGGAAGGCAGGCTCTATTGTAGGCCTGGACAGTTTGACATCCGTGGCAGAGCAACAGGTGCTGAGCGGGCTCCTGTCAATCATGGAGAATCCACTGCATCCACTGAACAGTATCATCTCCAGACAGAGGAGCAGCTTCAGCATCAGACTGCTGTCACTGTCCTGCTCCACTGACAGACAGAGGAGATCATTCTTCCCCCACATTATGCGACTCTTCAATTCCACCCGGGGTGGTAAATGTTAACATTATACAAAGTTACTGTCTGTTATACCTGTATTTTTTATCACTCTTTAATTTAATATTGTTTTCATCAGTTTGCTGCTACTGGAGTATGAATTTCCCCTTGGGATTAATAATCTATCTATCTATCTATCTATCTATCTATCTATCTATCTATCTATCTATCTATCTATCTATCTATCTATCTATCTATCTATCTATCAATTTGTATTTCATGGTAAAAGTTATGGTTAAGTTTGTGATGTGTGCTGTATATGTTTAAAATAGATAGATAGTCGTCCGGGCGAGATTATGCTGGCAGTGCTTTGTTCTTTCTGAGAAAATAAGAAGAGAAAGGTTAGTATGCTGACTTTGTCCCTTGGCCCGAACCGAGAGGTCGTGAGCTCAAGAGAGAACGTCAGCGTTGGCTTAGAGATTACCTCTGCGATAAGTGATGGTGAACTTGTACGGCTGCAAGTCCAAAAATCACCTAATGACCCAAGGGTTTGAGTCCCTGTGAAGGGCCATCCATTGGAGGGCAGCATAGTATGTCACCAAGGTGAACTCCCGGCCCAGCAGGTAGTACCGCAGGTGAGTTACCGCCCACTTGATGGCCAAGGCTTCCCATTCCACCACTGAATACCTTGTCTCCCGTCCAACAGTTTCGGGCTCAGGTAAATTCCGGGGTACTCGACACCATCGATGCTTTGGCTCAGCACAGCACCTAGACCTGTGTCCGAAGCATTGGTCTGGAGGAGAAAAGGAAGAGAAAAACTAGGAGTTCTTAAAATAGGTGCCGTTGTGAGGGCCATTTTTAAGTCACTGAATGCCCGTTCCGTCAAAGCGTTCCATACCACATACAAAGGGGGGGGCCTTTTTCTTTGTCAAGTCTGTCAAGGGGGCGGCCCTCTCAGAAAACCGAGGTACAAACTGGCGGTAGTAACTTGCTAGTCCTAAAAAGGCTTGGACTTGTTTCTTGACCATCGCACTAGGCCATTCTAGGATATCTTTTATCTTGGAACGCTGTGGTTTCACCAGTCCTCCTCCTACCATGTAGCCCAAATATTTGGCTTCATTCATCCCGAAGTAACACTTCCGGGGATTGATATGCAGCCCGGCTTTCACTAGCGTCAGGAGGACAGCATAAACTTGCAGTACATGTTCCTCCCAGGTGCTGGAAAAGACAACCACGTCATCGTGGTGGGCAGCACAAAAGGACTGGTGGGTTCTTAGCACTCTGTCTACCAGATGCTGGAAAGTTGCTGGTGCCCCGTGCAGCCCGAATGGAAAGACCTTGTACTGCCAGTGTCCACTAGGGGTGCTAAATGCCGTTTTTTCTCTTGCGGATGCCGTTAAGGGAATTTGCCAGTATCTCTTCGTCATGTCAAGAGTAATCAAGTAACGGGCTGTCCCCAGCCTCTCAAGGAGCTCGTCCACTCGGGGCATGGGATAGGCATCAAATTTGGAGACCTGATTAAGATGTCTAAAGTTATTACAGAATCTGCACGATCCGTCTGGTTTAGATACGAGGACGATAGGACTGGACCAGGGGCTATGGCTTTCCTCGATGATGTGGATATCCAACATCCGTTGAACCTCTAGCTCAACCTCAGCACGTTTCGCCTCCGGGAGATGATAGGGCTGTTCCCTGATGACCATCCCCGGGTCTGTCACGATGTTGTGCTGAATCAGCAAGGTCCAGCCTGGTGCTTCACTGGTCACCTCCGGGACAGACAGGATCGCACTTTCGAGCTCCCATCACTGGTGTGGAGTCAAATTGTGGCTGAGGTTAAGTTTAGCTTCTTCTGAGAAAAGGGAGAGGGTGGGTCCAGAAAGAGGGTGTTCTTCCCTGACCTTCCACGGCTTCAATAAGTTAATGTGATATACCCTCTCACTCGGTCAATGGTTTGGCTGACTCACCAGATAGTCAACGAGCCCTTCTCTCTCTTTAACCTTGTATGGGCCTTGCCATTGGGCCAGCAATTTTGAGTGAGAAGTGGACACAAGCACCAATACACGATCTCCCTGCTGAAATTTGCGCAGGGAGGAGTTTCTGCTATAATACTGGGCCTGCACTGCTTGAGCCCTGGACATTTATTTTTTTAAGCAGGGGCTGAATTTTTTAAAATTTAACTGCGCGATATACTCCAGGATGTTAGTGGAGGAAAGTGCCTCCCCTTCCCAACCTTCTTTTAACATGTCCAAAATGCCCCGGGGTTGGCGACCATACAGAAGCTCAAAAGGGGAAAACCCAGTGGAGGCTTGTGGCACCTCCCTGTAAACAAAAAGCACTAGGGGTAAAAGTTGATCCCAGTTCCTACTGTCCGCGCTGACTACCTTGCGGAGCATCTGTCTGAGGGTCTGGTTCAACCTTTCCACCAGTCCATCTGTCTGGGGATGATAGACCGACGTTTTGAGATGTTTAATACGGAGTAACTTGGCAATCTCCCTGAACGTATCCGATGTAAAGGGCGTACCTTAATCCATAAGGACTTCTTTAGGTATGCCTACTCGGGAAAGAAGCCCTACTAAATCCCATGCGATATTCTTTGTATTAGCGGTTTGCAGGGGAACCGCTTCTGGATATCGAGTTGCATAATCGACCATAACCAATATGTATTTATGGCCTCGCACCCAAGGTTCTAGGGGTCCTACCAGATTGACACTGATCCTCTCAAAGGGCACATCTATAAGGGGGAATCGGGACTAGAGGAGCGTGGTCCCTCCTGGGTATCTGACGTAGCTGACAGACTGGGCATGACTGACAGAAACGTCTGACCTCCTCATTAATCCCGGGCCAACAGAACCGGAGTTTTACTCTATCCAACGTTTTCTCGGCCCCTGAGGTGGGCATGAGCTAGTTCGCATACCTCCCGCTGGTAGGTCCGCGGAACTAACAACAACTTCCGCACCTCACCTTCGTGTTCCGCAACTCGATATAACAGCTCATTTTCCAAAAAAAGTAGGGTCCCAGTGGTGTGGAATCTACTGACAATATGTCGTCTACTGACACAATGGCATTCCGGGCAAACTTTTGGGAATCATCATTCCACTGTTCACTTTTGAATGACGCCAGCGTAGTCTGAAATTGATAGTCTATGCTGGCGAGCAGGTCATGTGTCTGTCCGGGGTAGCATCTATCCAACCCAGGAACCCTACCCAGTTGAACTTCCAGGTCGAGGTCCATCACTGAAGAGAGCTCCCCCTGACCATCCACGTCATCATTAGTTGCCGAGGAGCACGGCGTGGGAAAAGCTTGACCTTCCACAATAAGACCCATCTTAGGTATAGGAGTGGTGGCAGTTCTACCGTGTTTACTTTCCAACCAGTCTTGTCCCAGTATAACTGGAAAGGGGGGCTCGGGCAACACAGCGACAAGCAGTTGTTTTGGACTCCCCTCCCAGGTTATAAAAACGCTTTGCGGACTTGTAAGACCTGGTCTCCCCATGCACACAAGTTATGCTTGTTCTTTGGGCCACCCACTGTCACGGTAGAACATAACGGTGAGCAACAATGGTAATGTTACTCCTGGAGTCAAACAATGCCACAACCGAGTGCCCATTTAACAACACCACTTCCGTACTGGTGACCACCAGAGGGTTCAACAGAGCACAGTACCTCTCTCCCTTCACCTAGCTGCAGTCCATCGGCTCGATGTTGAGGGGACAGGTGGAAAGCATATGCCCCACCTCGCTACACTTGAAACTTCTCAGACCCCCCGAGTTGGGTCACCGCCAGTTGGTGCTCTCGGACCTCCAGAAGACCATTCATATCCTTGAACGGATGTATCCGGACCTGCTAGGCGAAGTAGTCTGGCATGGCATAGACTAACCCCTTGCAGGCTACCTGTTCGACCACCTGGCAAGCCTGGTTGATATCTGGCCTTAGCCAGCACTCGAGCTTGCCCCAGAACTCAAACGCCTGGGCTCTAGCCAGGCGGTCAGGGCCAAATGTTCATTGCCACCATACCCTCACCTGCTGGCCGGAGGTTACGCGTCTGAATATTTTGGCCTTCAGGAGGTCATACTGGGCAGCTTCCTCCTCGGGGAGATTGTGATAGGCCTGCTGCACAGGGCCCATCACATACGGTGCCAGGATGGATGCCCACTCCAAGTCACCATCCTCTCAAAAATGGACATGTATGACTCAATGTTGTTCGCTTCCGAGAGAGGGACGATAGGAGGTGGTGGAGGCCACACAGGCTCCGGCTTTACCGCTTCCGCCGCCGCCAAACGTCTCTTGGTCTCGGCAAGCTTCGTCTTTGTGACTGCCTGGTCCATCTTGACAGCCTGGAGCTCATTAGTCAATGTTGTTAGGACTGTATTTAGGTCCTGCCCTTCTGACATTTCTTCTGGCTTTTATCCTGCGACTACGCCACTCTAAGAAAACAAAGGACACGCATAAAGGTTTGGAGTTTTTAGCCCTGTATACTGTAACAAAAGGTCAGTAATTTTCAACCCAAAAATCATCAGACACATAAGGGCGGGTAGATGGACAACTTATAGGGTCGGACCGGAAATTAAACAATGGGATGCTGGGAATAGCGTAGTGATGGATGGGTGGCTGACATCATCAAACAGGGAGGGCAGAAAGGGACCCGGAAGTGCTGCGGTTCTTTTAGTCGTCCAGGTGAGATTATGGCGGCGGTGCTTCGTTCTTTCTGAGAAAATAAGAAGAGAGAGGTTAGTATGCCGCCGTTGTCCCCTGGCACGAACCGAGAGGTCATGAACCCAAGAGAGAGCATCAGTGTTAGCTTGGAGATTACCTCAGCGATAAGTGATGGTGAACTTGTACGGCTGCAAGTCCAAAAATCACCTAGTGACCCAAGGGTCACGATGCGCGTCGGGTCCTTAAGCTGCTCCCCATGCACTCGTGATAGATAGATAGATAGATAGATAGATAGATAGATAGATAGATAGATAGATAGATAGATAGATAGATAGATAGATAGATAGATAGATAGATAGATAGATAGATAGATAGATAGATAGATAGATAGGCAGTCATAGCAAATGCAAGTCACATGGGATACTGTAATTGCTTAAAATTGAAAGACAGGTCAGTGGGTATGACAGGAATAATTGGAAGGAACATTTGTTCTCCTTTAGCATTGCCAGTTAAAAGTGTTATTTCCTTCACATTTAGCTTGAGTTTATTCCCACACAGCTTTTCTCAATTGTACAGTTTTGTCAGGTCAGTAACACACAATAGCTTCATCAGTGAACAGTAGTTACTGTACACAGGGATGAGATCTGGGGGAGATGGTGGAGTGCCCTGGTATCATGGTAGCCTATCTTCTTCCTTCGAGTAACTAAGAAAAATGTGATGCAGAATGGTTAAAGGGTTTAGATTAGTATAGGGATCATACATAAAATATACAGACATCATATACGGTATAAATAGATGTACAGATAGATTAAAAAGGAATCTAGCAATGTATATATGGAGGAGGTATAATGCAATGTCTACACAACAGCGCTTACAGCAGCTTTATTACAGAAAAGGATGTGACGCAGCAGTAGCCGCTAATGCCCAGTGAATTCAGCGCCCCGCTGTTAGGAGGGTCAGTGTGAAGCTCGCTCGTTGTCCAGTGGGTGTCTAGTTTGTCATCCGGGAACTCAAGTGTTCCTTTTACAAAAGACTTGTGTCCACGCACTGCCATGTACTAACAAGTTTACGAGAAAAGTGTGTGCACAAAAGAATGCCGGTTTATGGAAGCAATGCAGAAGAAAAAATAATTCTGCAGTATGATATTCAACACTGAGATCGATGGAGGTTCCAAAATAGATGTGCAGAGAGGCATCACCACGAAGAAGAGCGCTGATGAGACAGGTTTTCATTACAAATGAAACCCCAAGGCTCTGCGGTGCGCACAGGGTGGAGACGGAGAAGTGATCAGCGTGCACCTCGAGATCACAGAACAAGGCTGACGGCGCCTTTCGCGCGCGAGCTCTCGGCCGCTTACGGAGAGAATGGACGTGGTTTCGCGCTGCGAAAGCGTATTTATTTATTTATTTCACTGGGCGTTTTGTAGCTTTATTATACATTACCATCCCCACCCCCTTCTAAGATGACAATATTGGTAGGTTGTTTTTTTGTGCTCTTTATTACATACAGAATAGTGCAACCAAGGTTTATTTTTAGCAGCACATTTAGTTGGATTATATTTTTCTACATTATTACTTTAGGAACACCATGGCAACCAATTTTGGCCAATCAAATAGTACATCACTGCGCATTGAGCTTCCAGAAAAAAAGTTATCTTCCATTTTCTACGAATTTGACCTCAGCACTTGTCTTAGCACCGATCACAACGTACTCGTTGTCTTCTCACTGAGTCATTCCACATGACCGTACCCTTCGATGCTGTCTGACCCATTATATTCAAGTTCTGTGCTTCCCGGAATGTCAATCAAATTAGTTCAGCTTGACTTTTTTCACTCTGTCCCCATTTCCTCACCTTCTTTTGGATCTGTCATCTCCTGACCACTCTGCCAACAGGGATGAATCAACTCCGCGCTCCCCAGCGCCGTGTCGCATGTGTGGAGTGCTCTGCCCACGCGTGCGTGGCATTTTGGCACCCTTCACATTTCGCTTGACACGTTTGAGTCCTTGTCGCGCCTTTGCCGTGTGACGAGTGTGGGCTGTGGCAGTTGTGCAAAAGAAGAGCTTCCAAGCTTTTTCATTTTTAACTTCTTTATTTTATAACCAAGCTGCTTTGCCTAATTGCAAAGAATAAGATTCTGTAACCTCGGCCTGCATTGCGATACACACCACAGAGTGTTCAGTGAGGTCGAGACCCTAAGGGTGTAACGTAAAACAGCCATCTTCTCGTGTCTTCTCTTCGGCCTCTGAGAGAACATATTAGTTTAAATGCCTGTTCACTCTTTATGTGAAGTGGGCTCATTCTGTGTCTGCGAGCTCTTCTATCACACGCTAAAGACGTGCGCGCTAGAGTGGCAGGCGAATCTACATTGTTGTGGTATGAGTATGAATTTGTCCTGTCACGGACTGTTTACCTTTTGTCCACCTGCAGACTCTAAGAAGGGTTCCAACATGGATGGATTAACAGATGCACGAACCTTAAAAATGTCGTTCCCTGAAATGAATAATTATAATCAACATGTTGTTGGCCGTAAGTCACCGACTTTTTTCAATTATGGGGTTTCTACGACATCTGCAAAAGAAAGCACTTACAGTATTTAAACAAACGTAAGTGAGATATGATCAAAGGGGAGGTCGGAGTTTAATTCGATGGTTGTGGTTGCGGGGAGCCCTGGTGTAACACATGACTTCCTTCATTATTCCCGAATCTGTTAAAATCCTACCGATCTCTGCTGGTATTTATCTCTAGTGAGTTTTATTTTTCCCATAGATTAATTCTATTACATAAACTAACAGAAGGCTTAAGTTGAAAATTAAAATTGATTTCAGTTTTGCTCAAGCAAGATTTACGTTCTTGAACCATGGCGCATGGGTCACAGATGGAAGCTGGTCTAGCGACATTTAACAGAGGTGAAAACATCGACACGGAAGTACATCCATCCATTTCCCAACCCGCTGAATCCGAACACAGGGTCACGGGGGTCTGCTGGAGCCAATCCCAGCCAACACAAGGCCAGGGCAGGAACCAATCCCAGGCAGGGTGCCAACTCACCGCAGGACACACACAAACACACACTAGGGCCAATTTAGAATCGCCAATCCACCAAACCTGCATGTCTTTGGACTGTGGGAGGAAACCGGAGCGCCCGGAGGAAACCCAGTCGGACACGGGGAGAACATGCAAACTCCACACAGGGAGGACCCGGGAAGCGAACCCGGTTCTCCTAACTGCGAGGCAGTAGTGCTACCACTGCGCCACCGTGCCGCCCCACGGAAGTACATCCATGGTGTAAAACTAGCCGTCCAGCCGATCAGTTGAAAACAGCACCATGGAGAGCAACTGCGCGGCTCTACTGGGACATAGTATTGGCACGCGAGTCGAATGAGAATCAACGGGCTGCAATGGGCCAAATCGCCTGTTCTGGGCCAAGTGTTACACATGATCTTATTGCTCCTGGGTCAAAGGGTGTGCGAGAAATGGATGGATGCTGTTTTTTTAAAGTGTTTTTATGACTCTGATATAGAAATGGTTCTGACTGCTGTGGTTAGGTGCCTCACAGCTGCGGAATCCTGGGTCCAAGGATCCACAGTTTAATGTATTTGGCCATACTAAACTGGCCCTATATGAGTGTAAATCTTGGTGGACTGGTGTCCCTTTTTGGTCAAGTATCTGTCTTCACTCCAGAACTGTCAGAACTGCCAAGATAAGAGTCAGCATTGGCAAGCCTGGAGAGAACTGTACCAATTCAGCAATACATGGATGGTGCCTAAAAAGCCATAAAGGACCTTTTTGAAACTGTCTCTTGCTAATCAGCTATATGAAGACAATTTTAAAATTATCTCTTGTTAATTTGCTATTGTTCTGTTGCCAGGCTACTATTCTGTATGTGGAAAGGTCATCTTGGATAAAAGAGTGTTGGAATCATTGGACAGAAAGATTCTCTCCACAGATTGAATGGCCAGCACAGACTCCCCAGGACGAGGTGTGTGGCCAGCTAAGGACTCTTTCCATCCAAGTGAAGGACATTTTTCCTGATAACTCTTGAACTTATGGTTTCTCTTATTTAGAGAGATAGAAAGGGAAAACTTATATGAGTACAAGGAGATTGTGTGCTAGTCTGTGAAGCACCCCCATGGTCATAAGCAGTAGAGAGTCAATTGAGATGTCTGTGTATAAATCATCAATCCATACACCCTTCTCACTATTACAGAGCCAAGAATCAATGCAATCCCTAAGTATGACAAAAATGTGAAACCCTTAAACTAATATGATCTACCCTCGTAACTGTATGGTTCACTTTTTTCTTGCTTGTTTCAGGTTAAGGATGTATATGAAAACTGTTAAAAATTATTACATATTTAACTGTTTTATTGTTGATATGCACTGCTCTATACTGTTTTTTTTATCAAAATTATTTATTCATTCTTCATAAAATGTTGATCACAAACTCACACAAAACAACTGTAAATGATCAGCAAGTTTATTAGTGTGAAGATGGATTGATGCAACTCAGGTCAAGATGATGAAAAATAAGAAATGAAAATAAGAAATGTCTGCATGTAGTATAAGAAAGCAGACAATATTACAGTTTTATGTGCTGTTTTACATTACAATATTACATGTTTTAATGTGACACCTTCCCCTTTGTGTGTAGACTGAGGTAAAGTGTTGCATTGTGGCCTTGATCTGTAATAAATATTCTTATCCAAAGTCTTTTGTGTTTCTTTGTTATGCAGATCACTGCATTTCAAACAGAAAGGACCTTGGTCATTTGCAATGTGGTCAATAGGCTGAGTAAGGCACTGGAAAGCGTGGCAGCTCATCTCAGTGTATAGCAGGCTGCAGTTTGTTCTAATTAGAGGCTAATGTATATGTCTTATTGAGCATTTATTAAATTTGACATCATCAGAGTAAGGATAGTAAAACTATTACTTCTGGCTTGGGCTTGATTTTTTATGAGACGGACTAATTCCAAATTCTGCTTCACAATTTTGGTTCCCAGAAGGATATTCAGCCTGATATGGTTTCAGTATTGGGGGTGGTCCAGCTTTGATAAATCGGTCCAACAGAATGCAACAGGTCCTAGGAACGAGAAATAAGTTCATTGTCACTCATACCTGAACCCATTTGATTCAAACTATTTAAAAAAACATAAAAGAACCTGCTATAAAGTGTTTTAACTGGCAAGAAGAAATTGCTGCAAAATTTAGACACAACTTGCTAAGTATAATAGCCTTGGTAAGAGTGCATACTGAGTACAGAAACAGAAAACTAATGCCAGGCTTAAAACAAAATGTTGCCCTCTTGTTAAGAAACTGGTTACAATGAAAACCTACAGCTGGGCTGAGTATCCCTAATTTCTTTTTCTTTCTTGGATTTGAAGAAGGAATTTCCTCTTTTGTCATCAGACTCTGTGTACATACAGAAATATAAATAGAATCTTTGTTGCCTAACAGACCAGGAGCTGAATACACCCCCACTACCCCCACCAACCCCAGCCGCTCACACGTGGGCTGCCGCTTCTGTTTGATCTGAACTCTTATTTCTTGTCGCCCACAGCAAAGCATCTGAAAATCCGCAGTTTAACTGTTCCTGTCCCACAATAATGAGTTCTGGGTGTCCTAATCATGTAGCTCAGCAATGTTTGCTTCATGGTTAATGTAGCACTGTACTTTAAAATTTCATCCCTCTCCTCCTTATTCACATTTCTGCTCAGTTCACCCGCCCCATTAACAAAGCTGCAGCATTGCAAGTGTGCTGCTGCAAATCCAAAGATTATCTGATATTTGAAGGTGTGTCTCCAAGTTGGGGTCTTGCAGCTCAGACTAATCCCCACTGAAACCCCAGGAAATTTTCAATTGATAAAATGATGCACCAATAAGTTGAAGTAATAAAACACATAGCTTTTTGGGGCTTCCTCTTCATCCAATCCAAATGTTGTGTGAAAAACGAGTCACCGACTTTATCTAATTCCCAGTCATTTGTATTTTATACTGGAAAATGCATTTGAGGATAATGGTGGTTTCAGGTCCTGATGCCAGAGCAGAGATGTGGTGAGGAGGCGTCAAGCTAATGACGTGATTCAGAATTCAAGTCAAGCACAGGAGGTGTACAAATGGCATCCTCATACGTGAGAACACACACACACACTTAGAAATAACGTCAGATCAGTCACACATGAACACACACATACACATGACACACAAACTTGCTCACTGTTATGTATGCATCATGGACTTCTGCATACACAGTGTGGGGGATAAGAGGAAACAACAGATTTAGACCACATTTTAATCCTTTTTATGGGAAGAACAATAAGTAGTAAAAAAAATCCACTAAAGGGATTAAAGTCTGTTCTAACAACGTTTCTAATCTGTTTTAGGGAAAGTCTGCATGGAAACATACAAGGCCCAAGACAGAAAACAAATGCTGACATTTTCTCTTTTTTCCATGGAGGTATTATTGTCTTGTTTTTCCTGCTACTGCTCAAAGTATTTCATTTGACATTGACTTAAAATTTAAAGGGAGTCTGTTTCTTGTGTGAGAGCTGAAATGGACTGGATGGTCTCACACAGTACTCTGCATCTTGAAGCAGGACACTGTCAGCTGGATACTAAATAGGAGTTGGTCAGACATAAATTTTTAACTTGTTTCACCTGCTGCAGCTCAACATGTTTCATTTGACCTTGACTTAAAATGCAAAGGCAGTCTGTTTCTTGTGTGACATCTTTTTGGATGGTCTCAAACCAAAACAGCTGTCATACATACTACTCTGCGTCTCTAAGCAGGGCACTGCCAATTAGCACCCATGGGGGCAACGTGATCATATGGTGTCACCAGCCTATTGATTGTAAAAATTGAAAAAATCCTTACTAGGAATTCCAAGTTGCTAACATTTTCCATGGTAAAGAAATGGGTTCAATGGCACAAATGGAAGAGGAACAGAAGAGCAAATGAGGGTAGACCAGTAATGAAAGAGATTGGTGAAAGGCTGGGATTAATAATAAAGATAGAGTGGGAAATGAAGTTAAAACCAAAAGGGGAAGGCAAAAGGATAGTCAAATTAAAAAATGGAGTCATATGTATACCGGAAAAGCAAAGAAATACGGATCAACAAAAATGAAAATGCAAGCTAAAAATTTAAGTCACAAAAGTGAAAAACATATGTATACCGGAAAAGCAAAGAAATACGGATCACCAAAAATGAAAATGCAAGCTAAAAATTTAAGTCACAAAAGTGAAAAACTAAGTCCCTACACTTGTTATTTCCTTGTCTAAACTACCTGAATATATATGTAAATGTTTTTTGCCAGTCCATACAGTGATATGTATATGCATAGTGCCCTATGGTGGTGTTAAATGCAGTCTTCCATTCATCACTCTCTTGTATTCTAACCAAGTTAAAACACTCATAAGATAGAGTTTGGTGAAACTGTAGATTCTGTGATCTGATTAAGAAAGAAAATACATGAAAGTTATTTTTCACAGTTATCTGATTCAATTCTCTGTAGTCTATACAGGGTCATAACCCTTCAACATTTTTCTCCACAAAATATAAAACAGCTCCCACTGGACTATTAAATGGAGCAATAAAACATTTTGCAAATTACTGACTAGTAAAAAAAAGCAATCAGAATAATTTTATGAGGAGGACTTTGGTCAAAAATTCAAAGTTAGATCAAAAGATCAACAAAAAAGGAGATTCTCAAAACCACCGACGATAACCATATATATAAAAGAAAATCCTGGAATGGAAAGTAAATGCAAGGCTACGATACGTGATCCTTTCGAAAGACAATTTTAAAGACCCGCGAGACCAAAGACACTTGCCACGGTGCAAGACACTCCTTAATTACAAGACAAGACCACGGGCAGAAAAAAAAAATCAGTAGTGTAAAGGCAGTCACGCAGCACACACAGCTCCATGGTTCTCAGTGCATATAAAGTGTATACGGTCAATACAGTAGAAATGAAATGAATAGGGTAGAAATGAAACGTCGACGACTAAACGAAGACGAAAGAAAAGCGCGGAGAAAAGAGACCCAAATGCGGTAGAGAGAAAAAAATGCTAAAAAGAAAAACAATAATCTAGGTGCAAATTTAGAAAATAAGGAAACAAGTGGAATTGAAAACAAAGCACATCCAATAGGGCTCAGAATTAAAAGATTAGAACTTCATAAATGGGAGCAGCGTTATACATCCTGCAAGAAAGAGATTTAACCAGCCCGGGCCAGAAATAAAGGACAATTATTGTTTTTACAACGTCACGCGAGATAAGTCAGTGAGCCATCATTTAAAACAAGTCCACAGACCTCTAACTAAGCAGTTGTTGGATTGCTTTTGGCAGACATGCACAATGTGCTCCCGACTCTTAAAACAACGACATGCGACAAGCAAAACAGGCAGCTCGCCAACAGGTTGAAGCCTTTTTTGTTTTAAGTGACTGATAGGTCTGATTAAGGGGGGCGGAGTACAGCAAGAAGACTGATAGCAGGGTACTGATTGATGCGGTAAGGGGGAGGCGAGACCCGGGGGAGGAGGGGTCGGAGAGGGTTCTAGACTGTTGTGTTTGGGGTTACGAAGTCGGCGATTGTTCAAGTAAAACTTTTGTGACACTTTATTACGTCAGTCGCTACAGTATCAAAAAAAAAAGATAGTAAAGATCTCATTAGCGCAAACAAAAGGTGATTAATCATCAGAGCCAGGTGTAATTGAAAAAATAGCAGGACAAAGCAAGGTCGTCCCACAACAGTTAAAGCAACAAGTTTAATTTCAAAGAATACAAAATTCGGTCAGATGTATATTTATGATGACGGAGAAGCGATGCAAATTTTAACAGGCGACAAATAAGGTGATGTATATATTCTGCGAATAACATTAGACACCAAAGGAGATCGTGATATGCTATTCGTATTAAAATGTTTACAGTTTACAGTGAGAATAGCTTTTGCTACGACAATTAACAAATCAAAGGGACAACCATTAGAAAACGTCGGATTATTTATTAGAGAAACAGAAACAATATTCACTCACAGGCGATTATACGTTGCGTTGTCACAACGTATTTCCAAAAACGGATTCAAAATTCAATGCGATCTTGAACAAAAGGCAATTCCATATATTGTTTTTAATAAACCTTTAAAGTAAAAAGTGCAAATAATGAAACTGAAACAATTCCAAAGAAAAAAAAGCTTTTAAAATTGTATTTCCAATTAACCAAACAGTGGCACGGTGGTGCAGTGGGTAGCGCTGCTGCCTCGCAGTTAGGAGACCTGGGTTCGCTTCCCTGGTCCTCCCTGTGTGGAGTGTGCATGTTCTCCCCGTGTCTGCGTGGCTTTCCTCCGGGTGTTTCTTCCCACTGTCCAAAAACATGCAGGTTGGGTGGATTGATGATTCTAAATTGTCCCTAGTGTGTGCTTGGTGTGTGTGTGCGAACCCTGCGATTGACTAGCGCCCTGCCCGGGGTTTGTTTCCTGCCTTGCTCCCTGTGTTGGCTGGGATTGGCTCCAGTAGACCCCAGTAGTTAGGATATAGCAGGTTGGATGATGGATGGATGGATTAACCAAACACAGGGGTTGGCGAGCGAAGCGAGCAGGGGGTGGAGCCCCCTTGTAGTCAAAAAGAACAAGCAGAACACATTTACAGAGTCAAAAAGAAAGTAGCACTTTGTTGCTGTTTTAGTATTTAAATCTCAGATATGGTGGAAATGAGTGTGGTGCTCTTTATACCATGGCACATGATGACAGAATTAGTACAGATTACTATAGCAACACAACAAACCAAAATCCCCAACATGGTACAATTCCTTCTTCTTCTTCTTCTTTTGGCTGCTCCCGTTAGGGGCTCCCACAGAGGATCATCTTTTTCCATAAACAACATGGTACCATCCCTAAGAAAACAAAATGGTGTTGAAAATGACAGTAAAAATGAACAATGTTTAAAAAACAAATACCAAAATTTGTATTCTTTGTGTTCAGAAACCTCCGAAAAGACATGATTTCAAATATTATCCAAAAGTATAAACTCAGGAACCCAGGTTCGCTTCCCGGGTCTTCCCTGCGTGGAGTTTGCATGTTCTCTTCGTGTCTGCGTGGGTTTCCTCCAGGCGCTCCAGTTTCCTCCCATAGTCCAAAGACATGCAGGTTAGGTGGATTGGCGATTCTAAATTGGCCCTAGTGTGTGCTTGGTGTGTGGGTGTGTTTTTATGTGTCCTGCGGTGGGTTGGCACCCTGCCCGGGATTGGTTCCTGCCTTGTGCCCTGTGTTGGCTGGGATTGGCTCCAGCAGACCCCCGTGACTCTGTGTTCGGATTCAGCGAGTTCGAAAATGGATGGATGGATGGATAAACTCAGGGAAAATGAAAGAACATTGTTTTTTGCAACTCATAATAACGATTTTCCAAGTGCCCACACATCCGCTGCCTGAACTTGCATGTAGGTTACGATTGTCTCTTATGGAAAAATTTTCAACAGAATACCTGGGGAATGATTTCTCAGTGACTTAAATGTCTTTCTTTTTCACCATCAGCCAGGAGGAACAAAACCTGGAAGAAAACAAGTAACCCCATCTATAATTCCTCCCCTTCTGATCTCTCCACTTTAAATGAGTGTGGTATCAGGAAATAGACATAATTTGGAAGACCATTGAGAAAGAGATAGAGGACGAAACTCTCCACTAAAATAAATGATGCATGATCTTTATTTCCTTCATTTTGTGTCTTTTAGTTGGATGGCTAGTAAACAGGGTTATGATTTTGGTACTTCAAACCTTTGTGATTCTCCTGTATTTTGTTTTTACACTGATTATTCCTGTGCTACAAACACTGTCACACATGTGCGCATGGGAAACAGCTGAAGGGCCTAAACACTAGTAATTCTACGCCAGGCCAGGGGACGGCAGAGTGTACTGACTATCTCTGTCAGTCCCTTGCAGACCATTCCCAGGAAGTCCTGCCTGTTTTAGGTTACAAAATGCAGCGGCAGTATTGTCAGTCCATACCACGTGGTTGGGAGCCCTCTTCTTTGTTAAGTCTGTAAAGGGTGCTGCTCTCTCAGAGAACTGGGATACAAACCGGCGGTATTACCCGGTTAACCCAAGGAAAGCCTGCACTTGCTGCTTGGTTTTCAGATGGGGCCAGTTCAATATGGCATTAACTTTGGAGCACTGTGGCTTCACGGCACCCTGACCCACCAGGTAGCCCAAATATTTAGCTTCTTTTAATCCAAACAAACACTTCTTTGGATTAATTCAAAGCCTGGCTTCACCCAGCGTCTGCAAGACCGTTTCCACCTGCCGCACGTGGTCCTTCCATGTGCTGGAATAGATGACAACGTCATCCAAATAAACAGCACTAAACACGTTATGAGGCCAGAGCACTCTGTCCACCAGATGCTGGAAAGTTGCCAGAGCCCCATGTAACCCGAATGAGAGGACCCAATACTGCCAGTGTCCGCTAGTGGTGCTAAACGAGGTCTTAACCTTCACGGAGTCCGTTAAAGGAACCTGCCAGTACCCCTTCGTCATGTCAAGTGTGGTCAAAAACTTTGCTTGTCCAAGCCTCTCAAGCAGGTCATCCACGTGAGGCATCTGATAGGCGTCAAACTGGGAGACTTGATTCAGTCGATGGAAGTCGTTGCAAAACCTCAAACTCCCATCGGGCTTACTGACCAAGGCAATCGGACTGGACCAGGGACTATAACTTTCCTCAATCACACCTAGATCCAGCATGTGCTTGATCTCAAGCTCCACCTCTGCCTTCTTTGCCTCGGGAAGACGATATGGCCGTTCTTGTATGACAACTCTTGTTTCTGTCACTATGTTGTGCACAATCAGAGAGGTCCTTACGGGTTGCTCACTCACTACCTCTGGAACTGACAAGATCACTGTTTTGAGCTCCCGTCTCTGTTTAGCATTCAACTCAGGACTGAAGTTAAGGCTCTGAGCAAAGAAGTTAAGGCTCTGAGCAAAGAAAGAGCGGGGCTGAGCAGAGTCGGGATCGAGATCCCTCTCTTTCCATGGCTTCAGCAAGTTCACATGATATACCTGCTCGCTCGGCCAACGATTGGGTTGTTTCACCAAATAATCGACAAGCCCTTTCCTCTCCTTAACTTCATAAGGGCCTTGCTAGTGGGCAAGCAACTTAGAATGTGAGGTAGGGACCAATACCATGACCCGATCCCCTGGTTGGAACTCCCGGAGAGCCGTGCCACGATCATAATAGTGGACCTGTGCTGCTTGCACCTCTTCCATGTGACTTTTTAAAAGAGGTCGGATTTTCCCGAATCGATCGCGTAATGACACGATATACTCTAATATATTTATTGATAGTGGGAAGAGCCTCTCCTTCCCATCCTTCTTTTAAAACATCCAATAGTCCTCGGGGTTGTCGTCCATATAACATTTCAAAAGGGGAGAACCCCATAGAGGCTTGTGGGACTTCCTGATAGGCAAAGAGCACAAGGGGGAGGAGCTGATCCCAGTTCCTCTCATCCCCGCTGACCTCCTTGCACAGCATTTGCTTGAGAGTCTGATTGAACCTCTCGACAAGACCACCGGTTTGAGGATGATACACTGCGGTTTTGAATGCTTTATTTGAAGTAACTTGGCCGTTTCCTTCCCGGTTTCTTCTGGGAAAGCCTCATTCTGCCGGCTACGCCACTGTGATAAGAAAGAGTTGGAGACATTTTAAAGAGTTGGGGCAGCCACCCATATATTATTTTCTCTGTTGCTAAAGTTGCTTTTGTTTGGTAGCACGATGTGCTTAGGTCAGAGTCCAGAACAGAACTGCCTGTATGGAGACAAGATGACAGTTTTAACAGCCGGTAAAGGAAATGACGTCGTCGGTGCAGGAACTGGGAGTGGCGTCCTCGTGCCTGGAAGTGACGTCATCCTTGGGGCCGGCAACAGGCGGGATTTCCTGGGAAAGGTCTGCAAGGGACTGAGAGAGATAGTCAGTACACTCCGCTGCCCCCTGGCCAGGCATAGAATTACTAGTGTTTAGGCCCTTCAGCTGTTTCCCATGCGCACGTGTGTGACAACAGCTATTCCAACAGTACGAAACTTAAGACAGGAACAACTTTTGTCACTGAAAGTGGCATCTTAAGGATTTTCAGATCTCAGCTTATTATGTGAATAGAAGTTAACAAGCAAGGCTCAGTTGAATAGACGTTTCTTATCAGTTTTTTATTTGTGCTTTCATATTCATTTGCTTCTTTAAACAACTTTATTTTTTGACCTCCTGCATTTCACAAATATGCAAAAACATCAGGCATGCCAGACAACATTGAAACTGTGACCTCCCCATTGCTTCTTTACATGTTTTAGCTCTAAGGAATTTGGGACTCTTTAACTCCACCAGCTGCAGAAATGTTGGCTACCACATGTAGTAAGTCGAGTGCACTCCAAATAGAAAATTAGTGTGAGGCCTTGAAAAAAGACCTTTAAAACAGTCAAGGCCTTTCCTCAGCCTGTCAGGCTTCACTCCAGGCATCCTGACTCCAACCTCTACAGGCTGGCTTCAGTCTGTACAGGCCTAAAAGGGGTCTTGGGTCTTATAGATCAAACTAGCTCTTTAATTTTCTAAAATATACAAAAAATACACAAATATACCCTTCTAACAAGAGGAACCCTAAAAACAACTCTGGCTAGGAAACACAAGGTCAAAGCATAATCTTTAAAAATAAAGATATTAATTTATGTGAAAGCAAAGCACATATACAAGGCAACAATAATGCAAAAGAAGGAATAAAGGGTTTGCCTGAAAGGCAACTCAAATTAAACAAGTCCACGAAACAGAAACAAAATCTAGAAACCAGAAAACGAATGCTCACTTTGGAACACATTCTATGAACCAATGAATCACGGAAGGATCCACTCCCCAGTCCACACAATACACAGACTGAGGGCGGTCCTTCATCAATGACATCAGAGTGGCTCCACCTCTTGTTATTCCACCCACAAAACACATGGAACACAAGAGAACACCACAAAATACTTAGAAATCATATAGTCAATAAATGGAACGATATTAAATAATGAAAGACATTATTACAATAAACATTTGAAAATAAACAAATTAAACAAATAATGCACAAAATAGGAAAATAAACACCCTGGCTGAAACATAACACTATGGAGCCATTTTTACATAGCGCATGCTCCCCAACCGCTCCGCAGGGTAACATATAGATAGATAGTTAGCTTAGGGGAACTTTAAACATCTATAGGTGCCATACAGACTCATCTAAGGATTCAGTAAAAAGAATGTTAGGTTCCAAGTAGTAACTATACTATATATCCTCCTTTACCCTGTCAATGGGCAGTACAAATCTAAAGCATGCGATGCTATACATAAACTCCAAACTAATGGAGCCTGTTATGATCAGTTGTCAGGCTAATGATTAGATGGATGTGAGGTTTCTAAAAGTCCCACAAAAAAGCAGGTCAGGACCTGGTCAGCCCAAAAGATACTCATCTGTTCCAAACAGTTCCCAACTAATAGCTAAAGCTTTGTCCTAAGCTAGGCCTAAAATATGGAAATTGGCTTCTAAAGTTCAAAAATACTTCATAGTCTCAAAATACTAAAAACTGCTCACAAGACAGAGAAACTGTGAAAAACTCCAGCTTGTAAAGACAAAGCATATGATGAATATTAATAAACTAAATAAGGAAAAAAACAAATAATGCTCAAAAGAGCACAAAGATCCAGAGCAAATAAAGCCCAATACACACAACCAATGGCAAATTCAGGAAACAGAACTAATAAATTAAAAAATAAAAAAAAACAGAAAATCCAAACAAATAACAATACTCATGAAACACAGAATACAACCAAACACAATGAACCTCTGCTTGAGATCTTTTTTTCCTGGACTTAGTAGGAGAGCTCAGTAGTGGTGACACCAGGATGGCCTCTTACAGTACCACCCACAGAGTGCACTGAATGTAACTACATTTACAGTACATAATTACAAACATAAGTGCAATAAATAAGAATATGAAAAAAATTAAATATAATAAAAACAACAAGAAAACATAAAATACAAATAAACCCGAGTCGATACATAACAGAATTTGGTCATTATTTGAATGGAAGACCTCCAAGAGGAAAATCCAACAGAGTGTAATTGCAGACCGCAGTACCTATGAGGTCAGTCATGAAATGTCCTAACATCATGAAGCGCCCCCAATGTCAGTCATGTAATACCCATCACAATAGACTATGGTTAACATTAGGGCCCCGTTACACTATGGTTAAGATTAGGGTTGTGGGAGGGTTATTTGACTGAAAGGGTGTTTCGTGACTGACATTGTGGGCATTACCTGACCTGTGTCATAGGTATTGCAGGCTGCAGCTAGACCCTTCTCGGAAAATCAAGTTATAGAGGGAAGTGGTGCTAATAGACCTGCAGCAGGCACTCTGAAAAAGAAATTCCATGCCAGTGTCACTGCTGGGCTGTTGGTAGTATGAACCTTTTGAAATTTCTGCTGTAATTTTGTAGTTGTTAAAGGTTCAATAATATTGTCCTGTCTGTATATTCAATCTAAACACTTAGACACATCACATAATAGTAAAATTCAAGATTTAAAAAACTCAGTGTATTCTGCATAAAGACAGGTGTGGGATCTAATGGCTTAGGTGTTGGGTGGTAACTCACAAATTTTCCAGTTCATTGTCCCCTCTTACTCACTGGGTGTCCCAGAAGAAGTCTATTTTGGACCTCAAGGAGGCAGTTCTCCAAAGCATTCAAAGTTCTGGACTTACCTGCTGTCCTCTTGCATTCTGAGAATATTTTATAGTCTCTCTCTCTCCTCCTCTCTTCCCATTTAGGTCCTCCAGTTGGGTTCCTTTCTGAGCACAATATACAATGGCAAGTACTATTGCGCTCTTGAATAGCCTGCCTACCAACACTGCCATATATATTAATGTTTAGGTCAAGGTCTTTTTATTGTCACAAGTAACAGCAAACTTCTTACATGCATAAAGTTCTTTGTAGACACAATAATCAACGTAAAATATCAGAGAAAGAAAAAGCTCAAACTCATATGTAATATTAGTAATAATCACAGTAAATAACACTGAACGCAAAAATCACCAAAGATGTGGCACTTAATTCACTTACTTGATTACAGTTTATTACATATGACAGTTGAACAGCTTTATTATCAGTGGGTAGAAACTGTTCTTAAATCTCACAGTTCTGGTGTTATAAGTTCTATAGTGCCTGCCTGTTGTAAGAAGGGAGATAAATGTCCATGCAGGGTGACTGGGGTCCTTCATGATCGTTTTTCCTTTCCCAGACAGTTCTTGGCAAACATGTCCTGAAGAGTGAATGTCCATTTCTCAGTGATGACCTGCATTGTTTTCACCACCCTCTGCAATGTCTTGCAATCCTTAGCTGAATTGCTGCCATAGCAGCACACCATGCAGCTTGTCAGAATGGACTCTTTAGTGCATTTATAAAAATTTGAGGGGAGATGCTGGAGACTTTCCTGCCTTTCTCAGATGTTAAGTCACTGATGGGCCTTTTTGATGACCGCTGTGGTGTGTTCTGTTAGGTCATGCTATCCTGCACACATAGAAGGGAAGAAGAACTGATATTTGTCCGGCCTGAGTGTGCTCATGACATATGTGGTGAGTTCACATAACACCCATCAAGCACCACTCTCAGTTTTTGCAGTATCTACATGTGTACCAATGCTTCTTGTCCCATTGGGTTACAAGCAGACTATGGGCATTGAACCTCTTTCAAAACCTTTTTTCATAAACGAGCCATTCTACATGTCTCAAGAGCAAAACATCAGTCTCAGAAATAGATTGAAATGTTTCAAGACTCTGAGTCTCTGAAACTTTCTTCTTGAATTATCAGTTAATCAGCAGAAGTGTGCTCTGCTAGTTACCTCTCACCACCTCAAGTGCTCTCCCTAGCGGCACTGACACACTCTTTTGTTCACATCTGAATAATAACTCTGCCCTGGCACACACACATGAACATCAAATACGTGTGCTGATCTGATGAAACAGTAATTTTACTTTCAGTGATATTATCCCTCAGGTACACAGCTTCAAACGAGAAACAGACACCGTTGATAATTGGGTTAGCAGTTTTTTCTGCTCGGGAAGTTACTTTGAAAGGCACCATGGACATGGTTAGTTTTAGGAACTGGCTGCATATTCCCCACTTATTTTAGAAGTATGGCTTTGAAAGAGAGAATGTGAATTGTCTGAAATTAAGAATTGGGTTATGAAATTCCAGCAGCACAACTTTAAATTCTGCATAAGAGAATATTATTTAGGACAGCCTCTCTGGGTAGCTATTCCAACCCACAGTAATGTCAAGGAGGCCAAAGCATGCAGATCTTAACAAAGTACAAAGGGAAGTACAAATAAGTAGAACACGAAAATACAAAAATGAGCAACAAAACAGGTCTTGTACACTTTTCTTTATTGGTAACAGTCTCTGTATTTCAGCAAGAGTGTGTCTGTCACATACTAATAATTATTTGTTTGTTTATTGACCGAAATATCTTATAAATTGTTATTAACCTTTTTTTAATTCTTAATTTATTGCTAATATTATTTTTTCATTATTTTAGTAAAATCATTTCAATGCCATTTTGAATGTTTTTTTAATATATATTACCTCTATTTTGTGTGTTTGTTTCCAGTTTTTGGATGATGTGTATTTGATGGAAAAAAAAAACAAAGTCTTAGCACAAAGGACATCTTTCCAGATGAAAGTCAAACATTAGATGGCAGTAGAACCTGTTAAGAGGAAGCCAGGGTGGAAGAGGCAGGCTCAGGGAACCGGAATCTGGAAGTGATGTCATTGCGGAGGAGGAAAGGAGGAGAAGCATTAGTCAACAGTGTCATCCCTCAACTCAGGATGCTGTTCGACAAGTCCCTTGTCCTCCAAGCTCAAATGTGTGACAAGCTTCATTCTTTGAATTGGCGCTTAGTTGCCTCTTGAATGTCTGTGATTGACCTTTATGCTTAGTGTATGAATCTTTGTAACAACCTGTATATCTTTCTGTAAAGTTTTTAAAGATCTTTGCCACAAATATACTGTCTGAGATGACTTACTCATACCTTTTTTTTTTGTTGTTCTTTATTTCGCCTCATACAATTTCTTGTATTAGGAATTTGTTAGTTTTCGCATACCCCTTGGGGTCAGAGCGCAGGGTCAGCCGTTGTACAGCGCCCCTGGAGCAATTACAGGTTAAGGGTCTTGCTCAAGGGCCCAGCAGAGTAGGATCTCCTTTGGCACTGACAGGGATTCGAACCAGCAACCTTCTGGACACCAGCACAGATCTTTAGCCTCAGAGCCACCACTCCTCTTTAGTATTTGTATCAGCTGCAACATGGTGGCTTACATACCCACCCACCTCAAAGTATTGCACAAAAGCACTTCCTTCTCTAAATTCCCTTAATCTCACCTTTTGAGCTCTTTCTCCATCTCGCTTTCCAATTCTTGTTTTAACATGAATCTGGTCATGAAGCCACTTTATGCTCCCTCCTGGGTTCTTTTTCAGCTAAGCCCAAAATTATTTTCAAGATCAGGGTAAATCTAAAAAGTCTTGGGTAATTAAAAAACACAATGCCGTCTGGCAGATTCTAAAACCACAGTGGTATGTAGTCTATCTCTATTTACCTCTCTTTGTTTAATGATCATGTCTGCCCTGTTCTTGTTACATGCCTCCCTTTCCTCTCTAGTAAACCCATTGATCAAGTGCAGATGCATTAGTTAGGTTATAACTATGTTTTGTTTGTTCATTCTGTTCTTTGGTATTTGTTAAGTAAGTATATGGTCTCTGACTTTTAAGTTTTGAAACTTTCAGTTTTTCTAAATTTTCACATTGTTAATTTCATTTATAACTTTCAGATCTTTGTATAATTTGCGATATTGGAATAGTTGATGGGATACAAAGGTAGCACTGCTGCCTCACAATAAGGAGACTGGGCTTTACATCCCTGATGCTTCCTGCGTGGTGTTTGCATGTTCAGATTGGGTTTCCTTCGGTTGCTCCAATTTCCTCCTACACTCCAAAGACATGCAGGTTAGATGGACTGGCAATGCTAAACTGTGTCTGTTCACTCTATGATAGGTCAGCACCCCATTGAGGGATTGTTCTTGTCTTGCAGCTAATACGTCCTGGGCTAGATTCTGGCTCTTCTGCGAACCTGCTCTGGATAAACTGTTTCCATTCCACTTTAGCATTCTGTTGGGCATGAATCATAATGCTGTGATTATTGGATGGGCATTTTGTAATAATAAGAAGAAAAGTTTCAAGGAAGCTAGGTAACAACAACAACAAACAGCAACAGCAACATTTATTTATATAGCACATTTTCATACAAATAGTGTAGCTCAAATTACTTTACAGGATGAAGAAAGAAAAAAGAAAAAATATAAAAATAAAATTAGATAATACTAATTAACATAGAATAAAAGTAAGATCCGATGGCCAGGGAGGACAGAAAAAAAAAAAAACTCCAGATGGCTGGAGAAAAAAACAAAATCTGCAGGGGTTCCAAGCCATGAGACCACCCATCCCCCACTAGGCATTCTGTATCATAAATGACCTCAATCAGTCTTCATGTTGTTCAGGCTCCACGTGGAAGAATTTTATGATGATGGTCATGTGGACCTCTGGCCTTCAATCCACCATTGTAAGGACTGCACTGTGACCCACAGTAACCATCCTTTGGCATATTGTAAAGGCCATGGATGATTTTTATTGTCTCTTCCAGTAGTGATTCTGAAAATATTTAGTAACTCTTCACTTATTTAATGATCTCATTAATTAGAGAATTAAAAATTCTTAACTTAAAATTCCAAATTCCCAATAAAGAGAAGAGTAAAAGATCTGCAATCATTTAACTAAAGTTACAACAAAATTAACTTCTTAGTCAAAGTCGTCAAATTTAAAAATCAAAAGCATAAATACCAAAACTAAGTGACAAAAAACAAGAAAATCTAAAATACTAAATGGTGAAAGGACCATAAACCTTTCAATAAATGCAGAAGCAAAGTAACACCACAGAAGAGTCACTGTTAGCGCAAATGCCTTCTATAAGACATCTCGGGTAACTGCAGATGAAAGTAAGGCAGCACCTGAGAGTTCTAATTAAAAAAAGATTACAGTTAAAATGATGGAATAGAAAGACAATGTAGAACCTGGTCAAAATAAAACCAAAGGGGTGGGATCAAACAAGAAAGCAAAGAAAATGTTATAAAACACAAATAAAGTTGAAATCCTAACACTAGTTCAGTGAAAGATTACACCAGATAATTGCAGCATTGCATACAATCTTCAACATGGCCTTTGAATAAGTTTTAGTCTCTGTTGTTTCGGTAAGAAATTGGATTAATGGCTTCATTTGACACTTTTGGAGGACCGCTAGATTAAAGGTCTTTAGTGACAGTCCACAGCCTCCACTGAACACGACACAAGCAGAGGAGCAGACACACACTCCTCCATTCCTCAGTAAAGGTCTTCAAATTTAGTATCATAACCTTTTCATTGTATACGCAACCACTAGTGACCTTTTGCTTTAAATCCATAAATAGGAGCTTGCCAAGCAATTCTTGTGACTGGAAAAATGAAGCACACTGTTAATATGTGGTTAAAAAACTGGCTGACAGATGTTGCTGTTCACATGTCCCAGTTCTCTCCGTTCTTCTCAGAGATTCCGTAATGATGGTGAGACTGGAGTGTGACTGCTGTCAGAACATGTGCCTGGGTGAGTGTCTTTCATTCCCTTATTTAGAGCAACAGAAAGAAATTCCAACAATGTAAAAAAAAACAGCTGGAATGAAGGAAACAAAAAAAAGATCATGGGTGCAGCCATTTAATAAATATTAGTAGCCAAATAGAACAGACAGTGAGCTTATTCATGTGTCAATGCCTTCTCCCAAGGTCCCACACCACATTCATGTAGCTTTTTGTCCTCAATTCCACATTCTTATCTTAGCTAACTCTGTGTTTCAAGACATATGAGGGTACAAACAAAGACAAAGGGGGAAGCAGGATAGATTTTAAAGTGGATTTAAAGTTACACAAACAGACAGTAGTAGTACTGTATCTACAGAAAGGCATGATGAGAAAAGACAAATTTGCATTTGTTCCAGGCATGTGAAAGTTTGCTCCTGGGCAGTAGCGTCCATTGATGGGATTATCCCAACAGGAAGTGAAAGAACCCCTAAATTCAAGTTCTTTTGCATTTTGCTCTGATTGTGGGGGTTTGGGTATTAATTTTGACCAGGGACCATGCAGTTTCAATTTACAGGAAGCATGAACTTAGGTGGAAAAAGTCCATCATTTCATTTACTGAACCTTTTTACTACAATAACACAGTTATGGACAGTCAGGAATCTTCCTGGAAACAATGACTTGCAACACTGGCTAGGCTAATGGGCACACAGAGTCATATCCAGAGCAATTTGATGGTGTCAATTAATGTAACTCTCAAATCGCTGGGTTGTGTGACATCTTTGGGTGTTTAGAAGAAAATCCGTAAAGGACAAGTCACTATGTTATGGTGCCATCTATATAAAAATAACCACTACAATAAACGTTTCCATCCGTCCATTTTCCACATTTTCTCACACTGTTACTCCTGTGAGACTTCATTCCTCTCTCTAGATTCAGCTTACACTTCTTTTCTGTATCAGTAAATGGGGCCAATTCATAGTCTTCCTGTGCTACCAGGCAACATTTCTGTTGTTCCCCAACTCCAGGATCCAATACATGCTAGGATGCACCCCAAAACTCCTTAAGAGCCTTGCACCCAGGCAGACTGTAGTGGCGAAGAACCTTCTAAGTGCTTTTGTCCTACAGGTAGGTGCTTTCCCCTTACGCTCCAAGGGCTGCTCCTTTCTTGGCTGACTTGTTTAGATGGCTTTACCTTCATCTAACAGACCACAGACAATTTAGAAGGTTGTCTCTCAAGTTGCTCCATGGGTGTTACAACACTTTTTTACAACCAATGCATCTAAAAGAAATCTTTCTATAATTAAATGTTTATATACAGTATGAACATTGTAAACAATAATGTTCCAATACAACCTGTCCTTGAATGAAAGTCCCACATCCTATGACCTATGCATTTCATCTCAGCTTTCTCCACCCTTTCACCTGTATGCTTTGCTCTCCCTGATCATAGAAACAAGTTGTCAGAGTTACAAAAAAGTGCAGAGAGTGAGGTGATGTTACATACTTCATAATTACACTTCTGAGACGATCCCAAATTCTTTATCTCTAGCATTCACTTAAGATTTAGAAGGCATATCTTCTACTTACACAGAGTGGGGAAATGAGATTGTTTTAATGAAGTGACCAGAAAATGAGATGTTGTCAAAAACAAGCCAAGTTACCTAAACGAAAATCCAGTCCTGTCTTTCTTCTAATCCTAATCAGCAGGTTAAATTGTAGATAAAATTCAAAGAACGATATTCTTTACATGTAGATTTAAAACAAGAGAGACACATGGTAATGTATCAGCGAAAAATTACACTGGCCAACTCATATTTAGTATCCAATGTCTTTTTTGTGAGGTACACAATGATTATGTTTACTGTGCTTTAATAACCTGGTTTTCACAGAAATCTGGTATCTAAAATGCCATTGTTCTCTAAAAAATAGGTTAACAGATTTAGATTTCTCCCAGTTATGTGGCCAAGTAAAGCCTTAACCAGGTTACAGTTAGGGATTTTGTAGTCTGTGCATGTCTGTTGCACTCTGTTTAACTGTGCATATGTTAGCTTCGCACACATCCAGAAACCACAGGTAGAAGCGTTCACAAGATAAATTTCCTGAGGCAAGTTCTTGGGTGATCACATTATTTCTTCTCCTGGTTAAAATAATCTGTCTCAGTATTTTAGAAATCACTTCTTTTATGTTGATAAGCTAAATGTACAGTGCTAAGCTCAGTAACACAATTTTGGGTGCAGCGTTGGGGGTAACACATTAAAAGTAATGTGAGTTAGGTAGTCCAAGTGCTTTTTAAACTAATGAATAAAGTAATGCAAGACTTATTTTATTAACTAAAACTGCCTGTGCTATTATTATCCCAGAAGCACAGGGTGTATGGCAAGTAGCATACTTACTGGTATGTCAGTCTAATACAGGGCTCAATTGCATAGCCAAGCAGAAAATGCTGGCACCTATTGAAATCCAAGATGCCATCATGGGAAGGCATGAAACTATTTTAACATACTTAAATGTCCACTAATGTTCAATAAATTATTTAATGAAAAATATTAATTCTGTGCCTTTAACAGCTAATACTGGAAAAATTATTTAAGAGGCAAACAGAAAGGCACAAGAATTTTCTTTAAAGCTAGCCATTCATAACAGCATGCATGATTCTTTCCCTGTTTTCTGTTGATATCTAATAATGTCAGACTTGTGGCACTTCATGGATGACATTGCCATATAAAGAGCTTACCACTCTTACTATACATATGAAATATATAAACTCACAAATGACAGTGCAGCTCATGCAGGCTTGAGGTGACTGATGAAGGGTTGGAAATCTCCTGGCATATCCACACAACGCTAAAAAAATATTAAGTAGATATAATAGTGTGACCAAAACAGCCCTCACTTCTCTCTGACAGAGTAGCACACACAGTCAGAATAACAGCAAAAAGCACATGACACAGCTAAATGTATTAAATATACCCAGCAAAATGTACAAATAAGCAGTGGTAGGCTGCCCATGGAGGAAATACAGCATGTCTCAAGGGAGAAATAAAGAGGAATGATGTAAGATATGAAAAAATGCCAAACACAGCAGGAAATCTCACACACATCTTCTGTTCCTGCCAAATTTCTGGCATTCCAGTTTTTCCATTATGATAGAGTTCGAGGTCAATGATGGTGAAAAAATTAAAATAAAAAGAGATGTGAACAAAATACATAAATCATTTAAGTAAAGACAGCACGAAGGTGCAATGGTTAGAGATGATGACTTAAGAGTCCAGCAGTCTGGGTTTGAGTTATCGTCATTATCCTTTCTTACACTAAGGTTTTCTTCTCAAAAAAAAAAATAAAAAAGAATAATAATAATAATAATAAACTTTATTTACATAGCACCTTTTATAACAATGTAACACAAAGTGCTTTCCATAAATTGTTATGATGAATTAATATAGTAATAAAAATACAAAACATGATTAAAAATAAAATGAAACATTATATAAAATAAATGTACTGAAAGTTATTCAATAAAGTGAACATCGAGTCTTTAAAAATAGGATGGGAAAAATAAATGTTCTAGTAATGTATACAATGGTCAAGCAACCAGGGAGAAGAGAAAAACAAAACCTCCATCTGGAAAAATAAACTTGTAAGAGTTCCAAGGGCAATAGCCTACCCAGGTCCTTGTCCTCATTCAGTACTGCCGTCCATTCATATAACAATGTTTATCCAATTAACAATTCCATATGAGGGTGAAGATATTGGTTAATTGTCAATTCAAAACTGACCTTGTATATATGAGTAGGCTCTTCAATGAAATGTCACTTGTGACAGGTAGAAAAAAACATCTTTCCAGGAAAAAATAGCATGTTGCAAGTGTTTTTCTTTTTATTTAATTGGTGGCAGACATATGAATACACATACTGATGTTACAATTGCAAGACAGGCAAATGTCATTTGATTGGGAGAACTTCCATAAGTTGGACAAAAATAAAAATTATAGTCAGAGAAGGACAAAAAGAATGCCAGAATTTCTAGGCAAAATCACTTAAAATGAGAAAATTACATTTATATTATGTGAAACAGACATTTAGTTTCAACCATCTCTTGCTCTTATATGAGATATCACCTGTATCACCTGACCATCATCTATTGTGTAGTAACATGTGTAGTAAAGACAATGCTATGGCAAAACATTCCAGTAAACAAAAACAGACATATACAGTATACTGAGTGAAGTAATCAAAAAATGAGTTTTCAAGAAAACAATATGTTTAAAAATGACCAAGAAATAAAATAACAAAAAATAAATCTGCAGATGATTCTGATGGTATACCATCCCGGATTGTATCCTTTGTTGTCCCTAATCTTGCTAGGGTTGGCTCTGGCTCTGTCTCAAGCTTGTCACCCTGCACTGAAGTGAGTTAGAGAATATCATGTTATGTTATGTTATGTTATGTTATGTTATGTTATGTTATGTTATGTTATGTTATGTTATGTTATGTTATGAACACATAAGAAAACAAATTGTACACTTTTAGAGCATGGCATATTATAAGTACAAGCAGGAGTTTACGCAGAATTAGTACAAAGAAAGTAAGGAATACCCATGGATGAGGCATTTTGAATACCTGAAGAATGCATAATAACCACTTAAAGGTGTGAGCCACACAAGTAACAAGAGACAGGAAGAACGTCCAATATGTAGGTAGAAATGTGATGTAAGACACAGCATCACAAGAACACCCACATCACTCATGGGCAACTCAGATGTTATTTTTTAAATGGACTTCTTATTTTAAAAGTGATTTAAATTTAATGTTGTCTGAAAAACATTGACTTGTTGATTGATTGATTAATTGATTGATTGATTGATAAACAAACAAGATACAGTGCAGTTATTTGAACTTTCCCTGGTGTTGTACACATCTGAGCAAATTACACCTTCTGCTACTTTGATTTTACAGCATTTTTGAAATTCTTGCCTTGTGGCAAGCTCACATCTGACTCACTGACATAACAGGCACATACACTTCAAGACTTTATCTCTGTATTTTTATATGAGTGCAGCTGACAGGCCACACAAAGAGTCTGAAGAGAACAGAACTGCATTATCGAGGAACATAAAGGACCTGTGTGACTATACAGGACAGTGACCTTATCTGCAGTGTCCTGCTGTGTGACTGCATACTCACTGCACTACTAGCTTTTGAATGCTTGGCCCTAGTGAGCCAATGCCCAAAACTATAGTCACAGGGCTAAACATGTGTGTCCCCTTTGCATTACAGTTCATTAAATGCAAAATCCATGGCCAGATTCAGGAGTCATTGCTTCTTATTAGTAAGCATAGCAGGCCTGTCTGAAGCAACACATTGTACCATTGTAATATCAGATAAGTCTCATCTGGGTTGACTTTGCAGCTCCCAGTGTAAATAAACAGTGGCTTCCAAAAATACTGAAGCAGCATTGCAGCACCTACTCCTCCTGTAAGCTGACAGGTGATCTGCAAGTCCCATTTAATAAGCTCCTTTTCAACATACTGAAACACTTTCCTTTAACAATATATACATTAGCCTTTAAAGCATAAACTGTTTTATGACTATTCATTTCAAAGAGGAAGATACATTTCCATAGCAAAGAATGCAGAGTAGGTAAAGACCTTTTGTGTGTGTGGGTGTTGTCATGGCATTACAACCGGATGCAACCAAAGATTTGAAAAAGAATACATGCAAGGCCTCCATATTATCAAAAATAAATGGCCTTTAAGAAATGAGTACAAGGGAAAAGTTCAGTTGGCAGTTCAAGTTCTTGGCTGTCCTAGACTGCACCACTCCCCTTCCTATTTATGAATTCATGTGATTTTTAACCTCTTATTTGTGACAATGTCCTACTTTGCTTAGAGTCTAATGTATAAGACTATGTATAAATCCCTGATTCTGAATTGTTCGGGTCCAGAGGTGAACCAGTAGATGAAAGAATTCTATTACTGGCTGTTTCTGTTCCCACAACTCTTTTAGTAAAATTTCTCACTCTTTAAACTCATTTCTTTTTTTGGACAGAGATATTGTGACTTCTAATTTCAGAATAAACCCATTGAAACCTACCCTCACTCAAAATGGTTCATTCTTTATGCTACTCTGTCTTCTAATGGTAGGAGTCACCCATTCATATCCAGTGTGCACCACATGACATGATCTTCATTTTGCACCCAGAAGATATCACACACCTAACCACAAATATTCAAAGAGCTACACATATTGGGATGTACTAGCTCTACTGACTCAAACACACAGCCAACAACTGGGAAACTTTCATTGGCCTGAGGTTTATTACTAAAGAAGAGAATGAATTGCACCTGCTGTGCTGTCCAAAGGTGAATTTAGTGGAGCACAGATGATCGGGAGATGTAAAAACAATGTCAAAGCAAACTAGGAGTTTTGCCAAAAGATCAAACTCTTGTGCCGTAAGGCCAGTTCAGAAAACATAAGTCAAAAAAAAAAATCAAAGTCTAATAGTTCATAAACAGAATTTCTTAAAGCAAATGCAGGTTTAAGAGAATATCCACAATCTCGGACAAAAAATCTGTGCATGGCGCAGGTCTAAATATGGGTGTGTCAATGACATTTCACTGAGCAACTTTTGGGACTACACCCCCTAGGAACCAACAATATCAGGGAATAGCTGTGACAGCCCTGTGCTGATTTCCAAAAAGAACATAAAAAATGTTTTAGCAGCTATGAAATTTATGTGCTTCCTATAGACTGCTGCTTCAAAAAGGGTAAACCATTATATAGGCTACACACATTAATTGACCATTAAAAAGTATAGCATTGCTCTACTTTATTTCTTTCTTTAAAGGAAATCATTAATGAGTCGTGAAGGGCGAAATGATTCACACAAAATGGAATTTGCAGCAAAACAAATTATGGTTTATAACCAGTGAAGCTCATTACATTACAACAAAAACTTTCTGCAACCTTTTGGGAAATCTGTTTTTGGTGTAGCAGGTGGAAAGGAAGGTGTGACTAGAAGGCACTTCAGGGGTGCATGTCCACTGCTAAAAACCATATGTGTGTGTGTGCCCCCTGGCAAGCCCTGGAAGAATCCCAGCTTGGATTATCATCTTGGATTGGCTTACAAATTAGGGAACATGAGTGCTGACTGTGTTACCTCAGACTTCAAGAGAGTGCTGTGAGGCTGAGCCAGTAGCATTATTGTTCAGGCAGGTAGTGCAAGAAGCAGATGAGTGCCTGGAGCCACATGTAGGGAGCTGTGGCAGGTCAGGGTGGCAGCAGAAGCATTGGAGGGCAGCCAAGGAACGAGACAGCACTTTTAACAGGTGGTTGACACTTAGGGAACAATATTCCTTGCTCTCTGAAAAAAATCAATTTAGTGAGATTTGCCTTTTGCAATTGCAAAATCACATGCAATTTGAATTTTAGGGGCCATTTTCTGAAACTACAGTCAGGTCCATAAATATTTGGACACAGACAACTTTTTTCTAATTTTGGTTCTGTACATTACCACAATGAATTTTAAATGAAACAACTCAGATGCAGTTGAAGTGCAGACTTTCAGCTTTAATTCAGTGGGGTGAACAAAACGATTGCATAAAAATGTGAGGCAACTAAAGCATTTTTTTAACACAATCCCTTCATTTCAGGGGCTCAAAAGTAATTGGACAATTGACTCAAAGGCTATTAAATGGGAAGGTGTGGGCAAGTCCGTCGTCTATTTCATCCATCACTATTACTGTATATTAGTGACAAAAAAAATTACATCCATCCATTCATTCATTTTCCAACCCGCTGAATCTGAACACAGGGTCACGGGGGTCTGCTGGAGCCAATCCCAGCCAACACAGGGCACATGGCAGGAACCAATCCCGGGCAGGGTGCCAACCCACCGCAGGACACACACAAACACACCCACACACCAAGCACACACTAGGGCCAATTTAGAATCGCCAGTCCACCTAACCTGCATGTCTTGGACTGTGGGAGGAAACCGGAGCGCCCGGAGGAAACCCATGCAGACATGGGGAGAACATGCAAACTCCATGCAGGGAGGACCCGGGAAGTGAATCCAGGTCTCATAACTGCGAGGCAGCAGCGCTACCACTGCGCCACTGTGCCACCCAAAATTACATATATATATATATAGTATTGTGCAAAAGTTTTAGGCAGGTGTGAAAAAATGCTGTAAATAAAGAATGCTTTCAGAAATATAAATAATGATTGTTTATTGTTATCAATTTACAAAATGCAAAGTGAGCGAACAAAAGAAAAATCTAAATCAAATCAATATTTGGTGTTACTACCTTTTGCCTTCAAACCAGCATCAATTCTTATAGGTACACTTACACAAAGTCAGGGATTTTGTAGGATTCTAGTCAGGTGTATGATCAACCAATTCTACCAAACAGGTGCTAATGATCATCAATGTCACACGTAGGTTGAAACACAGTCATGAACTGAAACAGAAAAAGCTGTGTAGAAGGCTTAAAACTGGGTGAGGAACAGCCAAACTCTGCTACCAAGGTGAGGTTGTGGAGGACAGTTTCATGTCATGGCAAGATTGAGCACAGCAACAAGACACAAGGTATTGCATCAACAAGGTCTCTCCCAGACAAAGATTTCAAAGCAGACTGGGGTTTCAAGATGTGCTGTTCAAGCTCTTTTGAAGAAGCACAAAGAAACGGGCAACGCTGGGGATCATAGACGCAGTGGTCAGCCAAGGAAACTTAGTGCAGCAGATGAAAGACACATCAAGCTTATTACCCTTCGAAATCGGAAGATGTCCAGCAGTGCCATCAGCTCAGAACTGGCAGGAACTAGTGGGACCCAGGTACACCCATCTACTGTCCGGAGAAGTCTGGCCAGAAGTGGTCTTCATGGAAGAGTTGCAGCCAAAAAGCTATACCTCCGATGTGGAAACAAGGCCAAGCGACTCAAGTATGCATGAAAACATAGGAACTGGGGTGCAGAAAAATGGCAGCAGGTGCTCTGGATTGATGAGTCACAATTTGAAATATTTGGCTGTAGCAGAAGGCAGTTTGTTCGTCGAAGGGCTGGAAAGCGTTTGCAATAATGAGTGTCTGCAGGCAACAGTGAAGCATGGTGGAGGTTCCTTGAACGTTTGGAGCTGCATTTCTGCAAATGGAGTTGGGAGATTTGGTCAGGATTAATGGTGTTCTCAATGCTGAGAAATACAGGCAGATACTTATCCATCATGCAATACCATCAGGGAGGCGTATGATTGGCCCCAAATTTATTCTGCAGCAGGACAACGACCCCAAACATACAGCCAAAGTCATTAAGAACTATCTTCAGCGTAAAGAAGAACAAGAAGTCCTGGAAGTGATGGTATGGCCCCCACAGAGCCCTGATCTCAACATCATAGAGTGTGTCTGAGATTACATGAAGAGACAGAAGGATGTAAGGAAGCCTACATCCACAGAAGATCTGTGGTTAGTTCTCCAAGATGTTTGGAACATCCTACCAGCCGAGTTCCTTCAAAAACTGTGTGCAAGTGTACCTAGAAGAATTGATGCTG